>NC_025694.1:20400706-20402990 GCF_000633955.1 Camelina sativa | reverse complement strand
CCTTCCACGTCAAAGAGAAGCTCTTTTATGCAAGGGAAAGGAGGGAGAAGCGCATCAGCTTCCTCCAACTCTGTAAGCGCAACGTCAGCTTCAGCCTCGATGAACAAAACGCCTTCACCGGTACATTCCACCGCGAGTTTCTGGTTGGAAAGTTCTCGGAGCCTACCAGCGAACGGATAGTAGTAAACCAGTGCCTCGGCTAGGGCTTTCTTTATAACTTTGACCGGGTCAAGATTACTTGTAAGATTAGGTCTATAGAAAAATATAAATGGAATTTGAAATCTTAGTCCTTGTTGGTCATCGATATCGGAGAGAGGCTTGAGCTCTCGTGGCGTTGGTTTAGCCGGAGTTACTAGCTCCGGCTGCCGGCGATGTACCAAATTGCAATTATCAGATTTTTTTTGTTAACGGTTTGGTGGTATTAAGATCTTTTTATTGGACACTGGACGCAAGATGTTTTTTGGCACATCTTTGATCCTAGTACACATGTTTCTTTTGCTATTTTACATAGTTTAGTAATATTTTATTTTCTTTACAAACAGATTTAATAAGAGAGTGGTTAAGATTGGGAATGGCTAATGATACTTAAGTACTATATTAATTAAAATGTATTATTCAAATTTCTATGAATTTGTACAAAATCATACATATGTTGCTATGGTGACAAAAATTATGTGAAATTTAGTTGCCCACATATGGAAATGATGTGGATGGAATTTAAAATACATGATAAATTAAATGGGTTTTACGGTCGAAGAAAAAAACATATATAGAGCATAAAATTTCAAAGAATCCATGGGAGAAATATTATATAGTATATATATATATATATATATATATAACAAAGTAACCAGCTTTTTTTTTTAATTATAATTAATTAGTGGTGTCGTACCCACTAACCAATTAACCACAATCACACAACAGCGAATAACATAAACGATACTATTAAACCAAAGAAATTACCAATAACCAATCTAATCATAAATCAAAGAACCAGCAGTCTTAGACAACATTCTAAGGACTCAGCTCTAGCAACCTACAAAACCCAGACCACAACTAATTCGAGCCACTAGAACATCCTCCTCTTCATTGCCTTGATTCAACGATCACACTTTGTCTTTACCTGCACCACGAACACAAATTGAGATGTATGATTATTTTATAAACACTTAATAAAACAATCCTCACATCTATTACACACAAGCAATAAGATCTCTTCATACCACAAACAACAAAAAATAAAACAAACCAGGCAGTATACAAAGCATTTGCAACATCAGCTGCTACTGAAGAAAGGTGTGGATCGATACTGACAATCTGGTGTTGACCAACACCACAACTGGTATCAACCGACACCTTGCTCGACACCCCCAAAAACTCTACCTGTGTCGACCGACACCTCCACATGGTCTGACACCTTATCATTTGCAAGCGTCAACTTTAATTCCATCATATCTTATTAGATAAGATGTCTATGTATAATAAAGATTTTCAAAAAGCATTCTTTAAAGTCAAGACTCTTTTCAAAAATAATAAGAGAGAATTTTATTTTTCTTTTTATGAAAAACAAAAGCAGACAAAGGTAGACACTCTTCATTTTCTAACATGACCAAGCAAATTTCAACCAATACACAATTAGATTATCCTAAACCCAAAACAGGCATCTTCAAACGTGTGACAACAAACATAAAAATATCAGAATGTACCTGGATTTTATGCTTGCTCCATAATCTGGATGATCCATGAAATCAGCCCACAACCGTCTTTGGATCCTGGCAGAAGTGGTGAACATCTTCAACTAGTTGCAAGTAAGAAGAGAACAAAAAAAGGTTAGGGTATTTACCTTGACTTCTGGATTGGCTCCCTGTGAAATGTGTATCTTCAATGGCCAGAATAGAGAACATCTCAACTACACAACAATGTCTCGTCTCAGCTACACAACATAGAAAATCAAAAAAAAGAAACAAATAAATGTTAATCTTAGAAAACTACATAACAAAGATCAAACCGAAAAAAAATAAGGAACAAAGTTGGAAGACAAACGGTGGAGGAGAAAGAGAGAAGCTGGATTGCTCTTTGAGATTGGCTTTTTGAGTTTAGCTTTGCGAGAAGCCTACTTCATCGAGTCCACAAATCAACAGAACAAACATTAACTTGCCTCTTTCTGTTATGTATTTTCACAACCAAGATGCACCTACAAGAAAGAGACATCCCAAAACAGATTATACATCATCGGACAATCTATAAGATAAGTAAAACAGACAAACAACCCAAACAGACCTTG
>NC_025694.1:20382779-20393793 GCF_000633955.1 Camelina sativa | reverse complement strand
AAAAAAAAAGAAAAAAAAAAGAAGCAAAGTTGGAAGGCAAACCGTGGACGAGAGAGAAAGAGAGAAGCATACACAATCTCTCTGGCTTCATACAGACATACACCTCTTGATGAGAGAGAACCTGCAAAACAAAACCTAAACCTCATATTCTTTTTGCATGAACCTAGACAACCCCTATCAGGATTGAATAATGAAAAAAAACCGTGCCTCTCGCCGGTGCACCTCGTTGTCCCTTATCGCACTCGGAGATCGAAAAAAATGTGTTTTATATTTAATCAACACCCAACCAGAATTTGACATTTACTGTGTCTTCAAGGTTGCTTCCGCTTCTCGTTTGAGAACGATACTAAGCTTAGTGGGCCATTTTTTTTGTTTTTGTTTATTTTTGGCCCATAAATGGTTTGAGCAACCCTATTAGAAATCTCACTCGACATGCTGTTAGAACTTCAATAGATATGCATAAAACATTTGTCCTTTTTTTTATTGCTTTGGTTCTTCAGAAAAAAATTAACAATATAATCAAATTTTAATGCTTATTTAAAAAAAACCTTTTGGGATTCTCCACCAATGTAGATGCTCTAAAAGCATGTGCAGTACGGCTCTCTCATTGAGTTTCTCACAAGTAAAAATAAGAAAAAATATTAAAATTTTTAGTTTGGTTATCACTTGAGAGAAATTGAACATGTTATGTAGGTTCCAAATAAAATATGTTTTCTTCATAATTGGTTCTATGAAAAATCAATCTCTAATAGTTTCAAAAATTAATTAAAAGTAATATCTATTATTTAAAATTACAACAGTTTTTAAATAAGAAATTATGTATTATTATTTTATTTCTTAGATATAGAGATTTCATCTCTTTATTTCTGTACACACCTTGCTTTTCTTATCTCTCTCTCTCTCTTTCTTTCTTGACAAGATTATGGTTTCAAAATTACCATTTAATTTCTCCATGTTATGAATCTTCTTAGCACTCAACAAGAAAGAAACACTACGATTCATTTTCCTTTTAATTCAACCTGAAACAGTAAAACTAATTGATTCCACCGAAAATTCCACAATATAAAAGTACTAAATAATAACCCGCACTATATGCAGAATAAATCAACTCAAATAAAATTATTACAAGTAAAATTATTATTTGGAATTTAAGGTATAATAATAATAATTTTACACATAATTTTATTATTATTATTCAAATTTACGTTTAATTATTTTGTGTAAAAATATACTTCACCCGTGAAATGTAGAATATAATGTTAATTATTGTGATAATTGTGATAATGTTATTTATTTTTAAGATTATTGTAATAATTAATTTTTAATATATACTCCCCTTGTTTCATAAAGGGTGTCATTATAGAATTTTAATTTTGTTTCACAAAGAGTGTCATTTTACATTTCCAATGCACTATTTTATATTTGCAATGCATCTTTTCATTATATTTTCTAGTTTTACCCTTAATCTATGACTAAATTAACCCATTAAACATTTATTAAAATAAGGACATATATGTATATTCTAATATTTTATTAATTTGTGTGAAATGTGTCAAAATGACACTTATTGTGCAACAGAGGGAGTACTTGAATAGTCATCCAATTTTTTAAAATCGGAGAATAAGAAGTTTTTAATAGTTTATGAAATGTAATTTACTTTAAATCATTAAATATGTAATGAAAATGATAATTANTAAATTATCAACTATATATATATATTTTAATAGTTGATGAAGTCTTTCATTTTAAAAAACTAATAAAAAGAAATATTACCATATATATTCTAATGACACATTTATGTAAATAATAATATATTTTACCATATATATCGCTCTGGCGACGACACATCAACACTTTCAACAAAATGCTTTTCTTCTAATATATAGGGGATATCCAATATAATAATATGGGTGGGGAGAGTGATTATCAAAAACAATGTAACTAACTATTTATTCTTTTTATTTTTTAACACTACAATACCACATCTTACTAAGATATCAGTTCAAAGAGAACATGNCATGACAAAAATTAATTAAGAAAAAAAAAAAAAAAAAAGAAACATGGCCGAGATATTTTAAAAAAAAAAAAAACACAAAAAAAGAGATTACATGTAGAGCTTATTTAGTCACCCACATCTTCTCCTTTTGCCTCCAGCCCGCTCGATCAGAAGATTATTCAAAGAATATGACCAAGATAATATAAGAATAACACATAATATTACATGTAGAGTAGAGGATTGGTTTAGTCACCTCTTTTCCTTTTGCATCCAGGTAGCTCGATTTGGACCAAACTTGGAACGTAATTAAGAATACCAAATTCACTGACTTTATTATCCTCCGCGAGAAAAACTATCTTGTCGATGGACCTGGTGTCGTCTTGTATCCATCTCTGACTAAACATGGCGACTTTCCTATCCTCGTTAAGTAAAAAGAAGACATCAGACAGAATTTGAAGATCATGGCTCAAATCCAATGTTAAGACCTTGCTCCAGGAAACCATCACTTTGTGTAAGAGACAAAGTGGGCCTTGACAAAGTGAACGAAGACACAACCCAAGCCCAAGCCCTTCTGGTATCGGTCGACACCCTTCTGACAGTAAACAGATTGTGTCGGGTCGCTTGTGCATGGTCCTGGTTTGTTTTATTGTTGTTGTTTGTGGCATGATAGATCTTATTGTTTGTGTGTATAGCCCAGTAGATGGGAGGATTACCTCACTGAGTGGTTATCAAATACTCATACATCTCAATTTGTGTTTGTGGTGCAGGTAAAGGCACAGTGTGATCGTGGAATCATGGTAATGAAGAGGAGGATGTTCTAAGGACTCGATTGGATGTTGTCTGGCATTGTTAGGTTGCTAGAGTTGGGTCTATAGAACTTGCTAGGTTGTTGGTTCCTTGTTTCCTGTTGTTTGTTATTGGAATGGTTATGTCTTTGGATATTGGTTATTGATTATTATTGGATATTGGTATTTGTTATTCCGCTGTTGTTTGTGATTGTGGTAAGGTGGCTAGTGGGTATGGGACCACTAGTTATGGTTTATTATTATTATTATTATTAAAAAAAACGGGTCAGGTCGTTTCATTTTGGTTTCAGAGCCCTTACAGTTCTAGGTTTTGGTTCACTAGGTTTCTGTTGTTGATGTTGGAATTGCATGTCTTGATTGATTATGGGAGTTAGTCAATTGTGTGTGGCATGGAGTCCTAGAACATCCTCTTCGATCCTACAGTGTGATTCCACGGTAAGTTTATGACTCTATGTTATATTAATTGTGTGCTTAGCCTTCTGTTCATGGTAGTGCTGATGGTTAGAGAGGATGCTGTTGCTGGTCGTGGTCGGGGACGTGGATGCGGAAGTGGTCGTGAACGCGGACGTGGTCATGGGAGGGGCAGAGTCCCAATGGTTAGTGAGGCTGCGTACTAGAGTGTGACAGCAGAGGGTGTTGGCGAGTCGCAGGGTGTCCAGGGAGATTCCATGAGTGTGGCCGGAGGGGGCGGTATTAATGCTCCAGTAGCCGGTGATGTTAGGGCCCCAGGTGTGGGAGTCCCAGTGGGTGGAGTCATGGGTGTCGACCTTGCAGGTTTGCTGGCACAGCTGATAGAGCGGTTGCCGCCAATGGGGGTCCATTCTTGTTATATCAGCATGCTGACAGAGATGGGCCGTATTGGTACCGAGCGATTTTCGGGAGGTACATATCCTACCACTGCGGATGCGTGGAGAACATGTGTGGAACGTAACTTCCATACTCTGAGATGTCCTGAGGAGTTTTGGGTGGACATTGGGGTCCACCATTTGACTAGTGATGCTCAGTTGTGGTGGAGTTCTGTGGCAGCCAGGAGAGTGCAGAGGGATGTCTTGGGCTGACTTCATCTTGGAGTTCAACCACAAGTATTTCCCTAAAGAGACACTGGATAGGTTGGAGGTGCAGTTCCTTCAGTTAGCTCAGGGGACTCGGTCAGTGCGGGAGCTTGACTTGGAGTTCAGTCAACTTCTGAGGTATGGGGGTCGGGATATGGAGTTTGAGGAGGCTCAGATCAGGAGATTTTTGAGGGCCCTACATGATGACTTGAGGGTTCACTGTAGAGGGCGGAGTTATGCTTCGCGTGCAGAGCTAGTTGAGACTACAGCAGGGATCGAGGAGGATATCCGGGCAAAAACAGTGGCGGTAGCCCAGCAGTTCAGCCTAGTAAGTCTCAGAATCAGGGAGGTTCTAGCAAGGGCGGCAAGCCTGCACAAGGAACCAAGAGGAGGTGGGAGGCTATGTAGACGTCGAGTGGTGCGAGTTGCTTCAAGTGTGGGAGCAAGGATCACAAGATTGCTAGCTGTCCCAAAAGGAGTGCTCCGTCGACAGCAGGGAGCCAGGGCACATCAGACCCTTGTGTCCTAAGTTGCAGCCGGTAGCAGTGGCAGCGTTGCAGTCAGTAGCAGTGGCAGCATTGCATCAGGTGCAGCCGGAAGGGCAGCCGGTGGCACAGATTGAGCAGGCGCCACATGTTTACACGACTACAGAGACTGGTGGAACCAGTGCCGGGGCGATCACAGGTATAATTTATGGTATTTGTCTTTGTGAATTCTTAGTAAGTTCAGTTTTTATGTTGTCCTGTGATAAAGTGTTAGGTTCTCAACACATGAGGTTTGTGTAGGGACCTTGTTGGGTGGCGGATTTAAGTCCCACGTTATTTTGATTCTGGAGCTACTCATAGCTTCATTATCCTGGAGTGTGCAGAGAGTGCGGGTATTACAGGAGATCCCGAAGAGCGTGCGGGAGTTGTCAAAGTTGCTGGAGGCAAGCTCCTGAGAGTTATTGGTCGAGCGAAGGATATAGATATTCAGATCGCGGGAGAGTCTAGGCCTGCGGATTTGCTTATCAGCCCAAAGGAGCTGTATGACATTATCTTGGGGATGGACTGGTTGCATCGGCATATGGTTCATCTGGATTGTCATCGGGGTAGAGTAGAGTTTGAGTGCTCAGGAGGGAAGTTGGTTTTTCAGGGGATTAGACCGACTTTAGAGAGTCTCATGATCTCGGCCATTCAGGCTGGGAAGATGATCGAGACGGGATGTGAGGCTTATTTGCTTACTATAACTATGCCAGAGTCAGTGGGGAAGTCTACGGTTAGCGGTATTCAGGTTGTGGAGGAGTTTGAGGATGTGTTCCAATCATTGCTGGGATTACCACCATCTCGGTCTGATCCTTTTATGATTGAACTGGAACCAGGGACGACACCGTTATCCAAGGCTCCTTACTGGATGGCTCCAGCAGAGATGGCAGAGCTGAAGAAGCAGCTAGAGGATTTGTTGAGCAAGGGATTCATCTGTCCTAGTGTATCATCGTGGGGAGCGCCGGTGTTATTCGTTAAGAAGAAGGATGGGAGTTTCCGCTTGTGTATTGATTACAAGGGTCTCAACCGGGTCACTGTGAAGAACAAGTACCCTCTTCCGAGGATCGATGAGTTGTTGGATCAGTTGAAGGGTGCTACTTGGTTCTCCAAGATAGATCTGGCGTCAGGTTATCATCAGATCCCGATAGATGAGGCAGATGTGAGGAAGACTGCTTTCAGGACGAGGTGTGGGCATTATGAGTTTGTGGTGATGCCATTTGGCTTGACTAACGCGCCAGCAGCGTTTATGAAATTGATGAACAGCGTGTTTCAGGAGTTTCTAGACGTGTCTGTCATGATTTTCCTCGACGACATCCTGGTTTATTCTAAGAGTCATGAAGAGCATGCAATGCATTTGAGGGCAGTTCTGGAGAAGCTGCGGGAGCAGAAGTTGTTTGCTAAGCTGAGCAAGTGTAGTTTCTGGCAGCGTGAGATGGGTTTTCTGGGTCATATTGTGTCTGCAAATGGGATTTCTGTAGATCCGGAGAAGATTCAGGCTATCAGGGATTGGTCAAGACCGCATAATGCCACGTAGATCAAGAGTTTTCTGGGGTTGGCAGGTTACTACAGGAGGTTTGTGCATGGTTTTGCGAGCAGAGCACGTCCTATGACTAAGTTGACAGGGAAGGATGTTCCTTTTGTCTGGTCACAAGAGTGTCAGGAAGGCTTTGCAAGCCTGAAGGAGATGTTGACTACCGCTCTAGTGTTGGCTTTGCCTGAGCAGGTAGAACCCTATGTGGTGTACACAGATGCATCCATAGTTGGTTTGGGATGTGTGTTGATGCAGCATGGGAAGGTGACTGCCTATGGTTCGCGGCAGTTGCGGAAGCATGACGACAACTATCCTACTCATGACTTGGAGATGGGTGCTGTAGTTTTTGCCCTGAAGATTTAGAGATCTTATCTTCATAGTGCAAAGGTACAAGTGTTTACAGATCATAAGAGCCTGAAGTATATATTCACTCAGTCCGAGCTGAACTTGAGGCAGAGGCGGTGGATGGAGCTGGTGGCGGATTATGATCTGGAGATAGCCTATCATCCTGGTAAGGCTAACTTGGTTGCAGATGCTTTGGCTCAGGAGCAGGATATGGAGTCTCTGGTAGGGGAGATCAGTGCGTTGAGCTTGTGTGCGGTTTCTTAGAAGCCGTTGGGTTTGGTTGCAGCTGATAGAGCATATTTGTTGAGCAGAGTGTGGTTGGCTTAGGAGAAGGATTTGGGGCTGGTGAATGCCTCAAGGGATATGGATTCAGAGTATCAGGTTTCGGCTAATGGTACTATTCTGGTGCATGGGCGGATTTGTGTGCCTAAGGATGAAGAGTTTAGGTAGGAGATCCTGAGAGAGGCTCATGCGAGCATGTTCTCTATTCATCCAGGAGCGACTAAGATGTACCGTGATCTCAAGAAGTACTATCACTGGGTCGGGATGAAGAAGGACGTTCCTAGTTGGGTTGCGAGGTGCGATGTGTATCACCTAGTGAAGGCTGAGCATCAGGTACCAGGTGGTTTGCTGAAGAGTCTTCCCATTCCAGAGTCTTCGTGGTAGGTTTGCCAGTGTCCAGGACGTTTGATGCTATATGGGTCATTGTGGACCGGTTGACTAAGTCGGCACATTTGCGTGGTTGGTTTAGGGAAAGCCCTAAACTCGAGTTTATAAGCGAAAACTCGACTTCCTTCGTCCCTTTAGCCGTTTCTATGAGTTTGAGAGAGAAAAGAAGAAAAGAGTGTTCCATAGCCTATTCTTGAGGTTTTTGGGAGTTTCCTTTGATTTGTGAGAGAGTTTCTTCCTGGAGAGTGTGGATCCAAGGCTAGGGACATGGTGGGAAGGTTTTTGTAGTGGTAGCTTTGTCGTTTGGGCTTAGATCTCGTTGTTTGGCTAAGGTGAGTGCATGACCATCGCTTATCTAAGCTAAAATCTCTGTTTCTGTGATATTGTGTCTTGTTTGGTTGTTTGTTTTTGTTGTTTGTGAGTTTTTTGTAGCTCCTGAGGCTTGGATTCGTTCCTGGGATCGTGTGGGATGTAAAGGAGAAGTTTAGAGGCGAGACTCGGAGGTTCTGTTCGAAGGAAATCACTGCTCGGCAGTGGTGTGGGTCGACACCAATACACCAACGCGGGGACGACTCAGGGACTTAGAGAGCGTCGGTCGACATGATGAGGAGGTATCGGTCGAGACCGTTAGGGTTCTGGGAGTATCGAGCAGGTGACGATCGACACCAGATGTCCAGTGTCGGTCGAAACCTTCTGGTATCGGTCGACACCCTTCTAACAGTAACCAGATTGTGTCGGGTCGCTTGTGCATGGTCCTGGTTTGTTTTATTGTTATTGTTTGTGGCATGAGAGATCTTATTGCTTGTGTGTATAGCCCAGTAGATGGGAGGATTGCCTCACTAAGTGTTTATCAAATACTCATGCATCGCAATTTGTGTTTGTGGTGCAAGTAAAGGCAAAGTGTGATCGTGGAATCAAGGCAATGAAGAGGAGGATGTTCTAGGGACTCGATTGGATGTTGTCTGGCATTGTTAGGTTGCTACAGTTGGGTCTTTAGAACTTGCTAGGTTGCTGGTTCATTGTTTCCTGTTGTATGTTATTGGAATGGTTATGTTTTTGGATATTGGTTATTGATTACTATTGGATATTGATATTTGTTATTCCGTTGTTGGTTGTGATTGTGGTTAGGTGGCCAGTGGATATGGTACCATTAGTTATAGTTTATTATTATTATTATTATTAAAAAAAAACGGGTCAGGTCCTTTCAAGAAAAAACCGAGTGTTCCTCAGTTTGGTCCAAATCAGAGAGGTCGAGGTGGTCGTTTTGGTCAGAACAGAGGCCGATGAGGATATACAACACGAGGTCGTGGATTCACTCAACACCAGTCCTCCTCTCAAGTTCAAGGTGAGAGACCTATCGGCCAAATCTGTGGTCGCATTGGTCACACAACAATCAAATGTTACAATAGGTTCGATAAGAATTACCAGAGTGAAAATCCTACTCAAGCTTTTGCTTCTTTAAGGGCCTCTAATGAAAACATTCGAGAGTGGCATCCAGATTTAGCTGCAACAGCTCATGTGACAACATCAAATTCTGGTCACCAAGGCACCACCGCTTACGAAGGAAATGATAAGGTAATGGTTGGGGATGGAGCCTATGTTCCCATAACTCATGTTGGTTCCACCACCATATCTTCCACCAAAGGTACTATCCCTGTTAATGAAGTGTTAGTTTGTCCTGATATAAATAAATCTCTGCTCTCTGTATCCAAGTTATGCGATGATTATCCCTGTGGTGTTTTCTTTGATGCTAATAACGTGTACATAATCAATTTAACCACTCAGAAGGTGGTGTTTAAGGGTCCTCATAAAGAAGGACTCTATGTGCTGCAGAACGAAGAGATTGTGGCTTGTTTTTCTAATCGACAATGTTCACCAAACTTAAGACACTTGGCATCTTCGTTTAGGACACTCCAACTCAAGAACTCTGCAGCACCTTCAATCCTGCAAGGACATTCAAATCAATAAGAGCAGAACATCTCCCATATGTGATGGGAAAGAGCACAAAGCTTCAGTTCTTTTCTTCTATTTCTCTTATATACTCTGTTCTGTCATCTTCTTCTCCTTGTGCTTCCTTTATTTTCTTCATCATCTTCATCATCTTCCCACTAACTTCTTTCTCTCTGTTGCAGGTTAATCTCAACACTAACCTCTCAGTTTGTTTTTGTATTGCAATTTGCCCCTATGTTCAACACTAAAAAAATAAACACTTCGTCCTCTCTATAGATTATTTTGGAGAGTACTAGGATAAGAGAGCCTGTGTTTATTTTACAGAGTAAATGAGATGTCGAGATCACACTTTATATAATAGGATAAGAGAGCCTTTGATATGTTAATAACATCTATATTATTGTTTTTGAAGTACATTTTGGTTTATGTCCTTTTGGTTTTACTTATTTAATTTTTTTTACAATATTAACCCCTAAAACAATTCCATAAATAACATTGCAGAGAAACTCAAATACTAAACTTTCTTAAATTGTCTAACATTTGTTACATTTATTGCCAAAAAATCTTAACAACATCTATACATTATGATTTTTCCAAAAACAACTCTAGCCATTAAACTTTTAACTCATTAAATCTCGAAAACTATTTTTATGTATGCTAGAATCTCTCAAATTTAAATGATATACAACAGATTTGTCAAAAAAAAAGTTATAATCTCCATAATTATATTAACATTCATAAATTTCCTAAACCGAAAAATTCAATTTTAGAATGATTAGAAAAGCAATATTCACAAATATTTAACTTTAGCAAGAGAACATACATTTAATTCAGTATATATTTTATTTAGAAACTGAATATCTATATATACATGATGTTTGAATTAACATTAGTATAAATATAAAATATTATTAATTCGGTCTTGAAACACGGGTTAAATCCTCGTTTGATTATTTGGCCGATACTACTAATATTAGAATATGAAAAATATTAAATCAGGTAATTTATCTAAAATTTTGTAAAATAATTGAATCATTGGTAATATTGTGACTTAATGAGACAATAACTTATAAATTACATATTTATGTATTTAATCCCCTTATTATTGTTCTAATAAGTAACACTCCAAACAAAATTAATCAAACAAAACAAACTAGATATAATAAAAAAATATTATTTTTTAAAAAATTGTCCCACAGTGTACCGCGGGTTAAAATCTAGTTAATTTTATAAAAAGTAGTCGTGTCTTTTATTAACAAGAAGTTTCTTTTTTTTGTATTCCAAAATATTCTAAAATCACCACAGTTTAATAACATTTGATGTGGCCAGTTTTATCAGGGTGTATTTCGGTTTCCGCAAATTTGGGACGGCGAGGTGTTGCTTGCGATTTGGGTTGTGCCCGGTGTGGCGCGGAGGAGGAAACGATAAATCATGCCATTGTTTGTCCCACCGAGTCCGTATATGCAAATGTAGATCATTTTCTGGGCAAAGATAACCCAGCGTCTCAGGTTGCAATGTTTCCATGGCTTCTGTGGTATATCTGGAAAGCAAGGAATGCACGGGTTTATGAGAATATTGTTGAGAACCCTCAGGATATTGTCTTGGTCGCGGAAGGTGAGGCCTTGTCGTGTCATCAGGCTCAAGTGGAGAGTGATCTTACGGATTCGACCTCCCTGACTCTCGTTCCAGGGCGCCGACAGAGGGGGCCACCACCACTCTTCCTACGTTTTTTATAGGGCATCAATGTTTCGTCGACGAATCTTGGAAAGAGGGTGACCCGCTCGCTGGGGCGGGATGGGTTTGCTCATCGTTTCAGGATGCGACACTGTTTGGAGGAGCTACTAATTTCCGACGGAGTCTCTCTCCCTTACATGCTGAAGTAGAAGCTTTTATTTGGGCGATGCGATGCATGATCGGACATGACTTTAGAGACGTGGCATTTTTCACAGACTGTTCAGACTTGGTGAAGATGGTGTCTTCTCCTGCGGACTGGCCAGCTTTCTCGGCGTACCTGGACGACATCAAGATTGACAAGGAAGAATTCGGATTCACTGGCACGTCAAGCGCGTAGTTATTCACACCATCTTTTGTTTATATACAATTTTCCTCGTAATTGATTCATTTGAGCTAATCCTTTGTTG
>NC_025694.1:20376575-20381847 GCF_000633955.1 Camelina sativa | reverse complement strand
TGAACAAGACTGCAATTATACTGGCCCATACAAGGATCTCTACAATCACTATGCTCTTACTCACTCGAAAGGATTCAGGCTTGATTCCTTCTGTTGTGGCGTTTCCTTTAGCAGCCTTATAAACATCGGTGGCACGATGAAAATCGAAAAGAAAGACGTCGAAGAGGCTACTGTTTGCAGTGCAGTGTTTCAGGGAACCGTGTGGTGTGTATTTAACTGTAAGCTGCATTGCACCATCTACTCCAGAAGTGGGAGAGTACTCATATCATGTTTCCTACAATGTGGACGATGGACACACTTTGACTTATGGATCACCAAATATGAAGAGGATTCTCGAAGTGAGTTTTCATGTCCCCCAACAGAATTTCATGTTCATCCCGAACCATTTCTTGCGTGGTGACTGGTTGGATATAGAATTATGCATCCGGAAGTTGAACTAAAAATAACAAAGTTGGGTATATAGAAGAAGGTCCCTTTATTAATTATTGTTTTTGTTGTCATTGTAGTTAAAAGTTTTGACATGATGAACTAAGATTAGTCAATGTCTTGACTTAGCAAGGTTTCAGATTAGACCCGATGATAGGATTGTAACTCGATTAAAGCTTTTGTTATAAGTTGTAACTCGTTTCGTTTTACATTATTGTGATGATGGACGTTTTGTTAGTGTGATGATGGATATTTTGTGGAATAAACCAACAAAAAAAAATCTCAATCAAAATTCCATGATATATTTATGCATGGACCAAACTGACAAATCTTTTTTTCTTGACTACGTTGTAGTATAAAACTTTTTTTTTGTTGTCAACCAAATATTTAATTAATTCCAATATTGGTTGACCAAACCAGAGGGTAAGAGTTTACAAAAGAAATTTTAGAAACTAAAGATCTCGAAGAACGAGCAAGACAATTTGTGATTTGGGGGTGGGTGTCGATCGACACCAGCAATTTCTGGTTCGATTACATTGTTTTAAATTATCGATTTGGTTTGGTTTGGTTCAATTAAAGTCCCTAAACGACGTGTTAAAAGGAGAGGGTCGACTTGAGGGTTTAGAAAAGCTTGTTTTGTCGCCGTTTGAGAGATGAAAAGAGAAGAAAAGAGGAAGCGCTTGAGAGTTGGTGGTTTTTGGGAAGATTGCTTGCTGTTCTTGAGAGATCTGAAGCTAGGGGTGTTGGAAGCTTGCTAAGAGTGTGTGGGCATCAGTCTGGGTCAGAAACTTCCTGCAAAAGAGATGAGTGCATGACTATGGCTGATCGAAGCCTGAGATCTCTTTTGTTTTTCTTTTTCTATGTTGTTTCTTGCTTGGGTTGGTTGTGTTATGGTTTGTATAGGTTCCTAAAGCTTTCGGGTGAGTTTGGGACGTATTGGACACCAACCTTATCCGACACTTGTTTTCCTGGTTTGATTTGTTTGTTTGTGTTGTTTGTGTAACTTAACATTGAAATCTTAGTTGCTTGTGTGTATAGCCCAGTACATGGGAGGATTGCCTCACTGAGTGTTTATGATAATACTCATGCATCTCAATTTGTGTTTATGGTGCAAGTAAAGGCAAACTGTGATCGTGGAATCAAGACGATGAGGAGGAGGATGTTCTAGAGGCTTGATTGATTGTGGTCTAGCTATTGTTAGGTTGCTAGAGTTGATTTGATAGAATATTGTAGAATGTTGGAATTGGTTATTAACTTTGTTGGTTTAATAGATTATTTATTGTTGGAATCTTTATTGGTTTAATGGTATTGTTTGATTATCCGCTGTTATTGTTTGAGGTTAGGTTGTTAGTGGATATGAGACCACTAGCCATTATATTATATATAAAAAAGCGGGAAGGGTTGTTTCAATCTGCCCTCACATTTGACGCACGTAGGATCATGGTAAGAGTGAAGGAGGGGAAGGATGATCTGAGCAAACTGAAACCGTCCATTAGATTGGGAAAAGCGGACCATTCACGAGAGGACTGCACCATCGCTAATAATATTGCACAGTCCGTCTCAAAATTTTGACAGTCAACACCCGCAACCAGAAGAGACTCCATAGCCCAAGTCAAAGCTTGTAACTCCAAGTGTATGGTGTAGTGCTGCCTCTAAAGCTCCGTGCTCCCAAGAGTAGCGTCGTATCCTCACTATTGTAGTACCACCAACCCAAACCCACAAAAGGATCTGAACCCTTCCAAGATCCATCAACCTGACATCAGGGAGTAGTATAATACTTTTATAACTTTATCTTTATTAGTTTCGCAGTACAAGGTTTGATCTAATAATATTTGGTGATAGAAATCTTTTACGAAATGTTCTTTTTTTGTCATTAGTTCAGCTACTTCATGTGTAATAATTATTAATTTGAAGTCAATTTTATAAAGATAACAAAAAAAGGAATTACCAAAAAAAAACCGAACGAAATTTTCATATATTTGCCAAAAAGGGTATTTTTAACAAATTCTCATTTATATTTGTTTTTTTTTCTTTTCTAAACCTGAAATCTGAAAACCCCAAAAAATGAAGCAACCCAAATCGGAAAACCGTACGTCCACCTCTAATTTTACGTCTACTCTTAGGATTTTTTTATAGGTTGGTGAAATTTAAAAATTAGATTTTGTTTTTCTTACCACGTTAACATTTGCATAAATCAACTTTAATTAGATTCAAAGGTAAGCATCGGTTATATATTAATAGATAAGCATTTTCTGAAAAAAGCTGATGTGTCATTCACAATGGCGGATTTAGGAAAATTGTTTGATGGGTTAAAAATGGATTCAAACTGACAATTGGTTGGGTTCAAACTGCTATATATCTACAATTTTGATGTAAATTAGAACAATTTTACATACAATTTATCTGTGTCAATTGCACCCACAACACTCAACATGCATCCGCCCCTGGTCATTCAAAACATTATTTTTTCATTTGATCTCAGTTTTTAATAATATTTACATTGACTTACCATTATAGTTTTTTTTCAAAAAAGTAACTATCACCCAAAATTAATTTCTTATATTATATTTTTAACATAATTTTATCCTTTCATTATACTTTCATAAAATCTTTAAAATGAATTTTAAGAACTCTTAGTTCATATGGTGTGATAATATAAAATTGATATTATAATAACTCATACTGGTTAATTTTTAATTATTATACAAAAATTTTACATATTCAAATAAAACTAAAATATATATACTACACAAACAAGTTTTATATTTCAAATAATATTTTTACAGATAATTATAATGAATTTTGTAAATAAAAATTATAATAAATTTGTTTAATTATTATTTATTCTGCACATAATGCAGGTTGTCATCTAGTTTATCATAGAATCATCCCAACATATTTTTCTTATGATATTTCTTCTTTACTAGGAAGTTTTTGTTAGGTTTTTGGGTCAAAATCATTTCAAAATCATTTTTGTCATTTGTACAATTTGTTGGGTTTTTACTCGCATGTGTTTGTTTGATATGTTTCATAAAAATATATATAAAAAGACATAAAACAAAAGGAATTATTATTAGCTTAGAAATTTTTAGGTGTATTAATCCAAATATTTTCATTGGATAATAATTTTAATGACAGGTCATGTCATGCTCATAAGAGTCTAAAAAGCTAAAGAGGGGGTATTGAATTTTATTTTAAATTATTTTAGAGTATTCTTAAAATTCTTTGTTACTTAACTTAGATTTACGTAAAATCTTTCACCCAGGGTATCAATTCCCTATGCAGTTGTAGTACAAAGGGTTATCGATCCAAATGGTTCTTATGCTAGCGGATGAGATATAATTAGAACTATGCAAGTCAAGCCAAACAATAAATGGGGTTGATATACCAATCCTAAAATGATTAAAAGAAGATAAATAAACAAGAACTACACTACCTAAATAAAGCAAGAAGGAAATCAAGAACAGCTCGAAGGTATACTCAAAGCAGGTGATCTTGTACCTGTTCGGGTAAGGGATCAAGTGATGAATAAAAATGTAAACAATCTAAATAAGAAAGCTCCTAAGGATGGGATAGTCGACTCCTAAGTGTTCCTGACCAATATGGATGTCCTACATGCCTCAACCAAATATTCTCTAGACAATGAATCTCTAAAATCTTGTTAAAACACTCTCGTGATAGAAACAATCAACCTTAGTCACTTCCCTACCCAACTCTCGTTGGAGAAACATGACCAAGCAGGCAATACAAAACGATTCATTATTGTCAATAAACCCCTTACTCATCTAATCTCTTAGGCTAAGTGAGTAAATCTCTAACATTGATTGATTCAAGCATTTCATCTACACCTATCGGTGGTAAAACGCCATCTAATCTCAAACTTTCGGTCTGTTGATAGCATTAAGAACACCAATCTAGAAGAGAATTTATAAAACATAAAAAACCAAGCTAAGACATCCTAACCGATCAAGAACACAAAATCGTCTATCCCATCCCTAGAAACTTTGTTTCACTACTCAGATCTTATTGCGGAAAACACAAAAGCATAGATGAACGAAAATTGCATTGTATTAAAATATAAAGTAGAAGAGAAGAGTACAGAGTAGAAATCTAAAAGATTAGCAAAAAGAAGTAAAATAAATCCTAACAAATATAGAAAAATGTTTGAGTCGCTCAAGATATCTCTAAGAAGATCTCGCTCTCTGGTTTGGGGTATGCGGCGTGCTAGGGCGAGTGGAAGAAGAGGGGGAGTTTATATATGGAAATCCATTAACCCTAGCTTCCCAGTCCTTCCCGAGGGTCTGCTCGATGGGGTACACGAGGATGAGCTCGGGTTGCACTTCGGGTAGGCTCTCGGATTGTTCTTCGGGCACATGCTCGGATTTGACCTTGTTTCTCCCCATTTTCAGCTCTTAAGCACCTGTTTTCATCCAAAATATGCAAATGCAAGAATGCAGCACCCTAAATGGCCTAAATGTGGATTTCTACAGTAAATGATCTAAAAATGCTAAGGTTAGGGTAAAAACAATGCAAAATATGCACAAAAAGGGATGCTTAAAACATGTAAATTAGAGAGTTATCAGACCCCAAACTTAAATCTTGCTAGTCCTCTAGCAAGGAAGTAGGAGGGTGCGGTTCTAAATTGGGACTCATAACCTTTGGAGCTAATCCAAGGATATAAGCTATAGTCTTTAAAGATAGTTTAATGGTGCTAAGATCAATCAACATACTTACAAATATTTTTCTATGTTTATCACCATGCATCGATCTAGTTCAACCTCCAAATAACAGCAAGGACTTGCAATTCCAAAGAACATCTCTTTCACATTCATTAAAGCATTTGGCG
>NC_025694.1:20373664-20376308 GCF_000633955.1 Camelina sativa | reverse complement strand
GGTAAAAACAATGCAAAATATGCACAAAAAGGGATGCTTAAAACATGTAAATTAGAGAGTTATCAGACCCCAAACTTAAATCTTGCTAGTCCTCTAGCAAGGAAGTAGGAGGGTGCGGTTCTAAATTGGGACTCATAACCTTTGGAGCTAATCCAAGGATATAAGCTATAGTCTTTAAAGATAGTTTAATGGTGCTAAGATCAATCAACATACTTACAAATATTTTTCTATGTTTATCACCATGCATCGATCTAGTTCAACCTCCAAATAACAGCAAGGACTTGCAATTCCAAAGAACATCTCTTTCACATTCATTAAAGCATTTGGCGAATTCTTGCAAATGGAGGGTGAATGAAGCTCAATCGGTTTCAAGGGTAAGGCTTTTGGTAGGGTGGTTTTTAAACAATTTCTTTGGGTGGCTTACTCTCAAAAGAAGGAATGCTAGACAGTTGTGAAAACTATCTAAGATTGAGAACAATTAGGGCGTACAAAGCTTAACTCTTGATAATCTATCCCTTTTCTCATTATCCTTTTTTTTTTATCAAACCCCCTAGAATAAAACTACCCACATCCTTGATTTTAACTCTTTCATTTTTTTTATAATCCCTAAGGTCTAAACTTTAGACATCTAGCTCTCTCTCTTTTCTTTTTCTTTCTTTGCTAGACTCCTAACAATATTCCCAAAAAAAAAAATTTCTTTCTTTTCTATGAGACTATAGCAAGATCTTTTTCTCTTTTTTTTTACTTAGAGACTTAGAGCTACTTGAATCGAACCTTAGGGACTTCCTTCTTTAATTTCTCTTTTATTCCTCAACCCAACCCCAAATAATAATGCTAACCACCTATCTTTCTAAATCGATCCTAATAGCTAAATCAAGAGCCAGTTCTTTGTCGTTCTCAATACTCTCAAGGTTTCACAACCTATAGCACAATGATAAGGCCTCACTCAACGATTCAATACAAGGTTTGAAAGGAAGGTTTGGGTTCAAGGGTAGGGAAAACGAATCGGGGTAACGAAAAGATTGGTAAAAATGGTGTCGTAACCCGATTTTAGAGTTACCATGAGCAAGTATTCAAATTCCATAAGCAAGAAATTTTAAGTTTAAGTTAAGTCCAATAATATAGAGATGATTCAATATTCAAGCAAGTGTAAGAAGCTTTCAAACACGCAAGGTTTTAAACAAAGATTTTTCAATTTTTTCCAAAGATTGATCTAGCAACAATGAACTGTGACTAAAGGCTATAGCTTCAATCCTAAGGTTTGGCATTAAACAAGGTGGTTTTAATCATTGTCCCCTAAACTGCATATGCAACAATCCTATATGAAGCAATCTAGACTCAATCCTAATATGAAAATGCAACTACATGAACACCTTTTTTTTTTTCAATTTTTTTCAAATTTTTAGGGTTTTTTATGCAAATAGATGCAAACTCAAATGAATAAAACTAGTATGCAAAAATTTGAAATAAGAAAATAAAACACAGTCCCTGTGTAAATAAAAGTCTGAAAAAGGTTCCAAGAATCACACAAAATAAAATAAAACTAAATGCAATGTTATTTAAAAAGGTGGATGAATGTGATACCTCATGGGTTGTTGAAGAAGGAGGTTGTAGCAGCCTCCATACTTGCCAACGTGTAGCCAGGGTCGTCACCGGCTTCAGCAGGCGCCGGGATTCGCTCATCAGAGAGCTCGGTTATGCGCACGGACGACCTGCTTGGACCAGGATCCGAGGGGTTGATCTGGTACGCCGTCGCGTAGGTCATCGGGTATGGCATCGGGTAGTAAGACGGGTATGGTGGTAGAGTTCCCGAATGATCGCCCGTATAGCCGCTTGCAAGGTGCATCGAGTAGGGCTTTTGGCAAGCCATCTAATAAGGCGGAGGGAAAGTACCTGAGTGGTCACCCGGATGTATGCTCGGAGGATGCATCGGATATGGCATCGTGTACGCCATCGGATTAGGCATCGGGTGGGCGTCCGATTGGCTTTTACGTGATCTATCTGGTCTGGTAACACCCTCCTCTACTTGGGGCTCGTAGGAGGATGCCCTGTGGGGCTCTGGAGGTGTTAATCCTTGCATTCCTCCTAATGGTCCGCTCCTCCCCATCCATGTGGGTGCATAAGCCAAAGTGGGGGCTGAGGCACAACTTGCCTTATCTTGTTGTTCCTTGATTTGTCCTCCCATTACCTTCACTGAGCCAGTGAGGTCTTTTACTTTCTTGGCAAGGAACTTGTTCATCCTCCTCAGCCACCCGATCCTCTTGTGAGCTTCCCTCACCCAAACAGGTTGCTTGTGAGAGCACACATATTCCTCAAAATCATACTCCTCCGAGTTGTCTCCCTGTCCTTGCTCTGCTTGCTCTCCCTCAGCATCGGATTCCTCCTCCGGATTGTACAGCTCCTCCAAAGGTGGTGTGAAACTGACTTTCTTTGTGGTGTATGAATGAATGATGTATGGAATGATGATGTATGGAATGAATAGAAGTCAGGGTGTTTCAATTCCCCTTATGCAGTTGCAGTATAAGAGGTGTCAATCCTATCTGAGTGATTGTGAACAATTAAGATGTGCATATGAGTCTAAGTCAAGCCAATTGTAAAGATTGTTTGTCACTAACAATCCTAAAATGAGATATGAAATGCAGAA
>NC_025694.1:20365551-20371713 GCF_000633955.1 Camelina sativa | reverse complement strand
CTTTGCCTTTTGACCTTGTGTGCATCAACAACCTCTACTACAGACTCGAACAGGTACACGGTCGAGCGCAGGCTCGAGTGGGTGGTCGAGTCGACTGGGAAGTAATGGCTAATTGTATCCGACTTCTGGCTCAATCAAGTGCTCGATCACAGCTCGGTCGAGTGGTGGTCGAGTAGGTGGTCGAGTGTGCATATGAGTCTAAGTCAAGCCAATTGTAAAGATTGTTTGTCACTAACAATCCTAAAATGAGATATGAAATGCAGAAAGTAAAAACAACTAAAACAGGATACTAAATGCAAACAAAACAAACAACTTGAAGCTATAATGAAACTAGAACAAAGATAGAAACTATGTTAATGAACTAATGCAAGACAAGTAATGAACAGGAAACTACGTGAATGCAATGGAAATGAAACAGGAATGAAACAAGACAATTACAAATCAAAAACACAAGTTCTGGGGATGAACTCGAGCAGCACTCGACCGAGTGTAGGTCGAGTGGGTGGTCGAGCTAGACTTAAACGTGAAAACAGAGCAACACAAGAAAAACAGAGCAATGCTAAAACCAATCAAACAACAAGCAAGCAATGATATTTAGACTAAGATTTCAATAAACAAAGAAGGCCTTGAGGAGGGATTCATGGGCTGAGCTAATCATTGTGGTTATCTAACTTGGTCAACAAATCTCAAGCAAACATTGAGCTGATCTCTAGACATACTATTCTAATACATGTTTAATCCACTCTCATGGCAAGAAACAATCAAACCTATGCAATTCTAGACTTGTTCTCACAAAGAAAAGAATCTACACAAGCAGGCATTAAGCAATACATCTCAAACCAAACAAGACTCCTAATCTCTTAGCAAGCCTAATGGTAAGCTCTAGATCTAGCCTTATCTATGCTCCTTAGACATTGGTGTGATGCTAAGATGCTTGAAATCAAACCCTACCCTCTCAGATATAGGATCAGCATTAAGATCATCTAGCCTAGAAGAGATCTACAACAATCAAGCTTGACCAAATCAAACAAACCACAAGATCAACCCAGCCTAACCCATCCTCAAGGTCCTAAACAAACTACTCACAAGAACACATGGTGAAATATGTCAAAAACCCAGAAAATAATGAAACTTGCATCATTAGAAAGATGAAACAGAGATCTACAATATTGATGAAGGAATAAAACTCGAAATCTTAATACTTTGAAAGTTATGAAACAAACAAAATATAAGAATCTAGTCTTTCTCTCTCAAACAAGTACAAAATCTAAAAAAAAAAAAAAGTGCAAAAGGAATAATATCTAAAAAAGGTAAAAACTAGGTTTTAGACTCTCTAAAAAGCTGGATTCTTTTTTTGGCTGCAAGTACAAGGGCCTTATATAGGAGGTGAGGTGGAAGCCCTAAAAATACAAAAAGTCAAAGCAGTCAACGGCTCGGTCAACTCGACCAGTGCTCGGTCGAGTGGCTGGTCGAGCTGGCTTCTCTCGTGCATTCTCCACTCGGTCGAGTCCTCCTCAGCACACGGTCGAGTGGTGGTCGAGTGGTGCGGTCGAGTTGGACTCCGGACCTTGATTCTACAGCCTTAACTCTCTTGTTTTCTCCTCAGGATTGCTTCACTTCTCCTCAGCATTGCTTCCATGCTCCTTAAGCTCCAAAATCACCTGTTTATGCATGAAAAGATGCAAATGCAATGCAACTATACTCTAATGCATGATTAGTCCTAAAGCTACACAATAATGGCCTAAATGGATAGCAAAAGATGCAAAAGTTGTGAATAAACTAAGGGAAAACAAGGTAAAATATATGAACATCATGGTGCGAAGTCTATGTTGTCCCCTAGTCGGACTTTGGTACACACGACGTTGGGTAGGATCATTTGGGTGGCTCCTGCAATTGGATGGACAAACTTGAACAAGAACATATCATTTGACCTCTCATAAGCCAAGAATCTCGCCAGCGTGAGTTAGTCGATGTCTAACCATCTCGGCTCATGTATCACTCCCTTCAAGGGCAAATCGAAGGCTACCAATATTGGTGTGACCAAACCTCCTATGGAGATCTCTCCAGCTCCATCCCTCCTCTTAGTTTTCATTGCCCAAGACTTCAGGTAGAGTAACTGATCGAGCAGCACAAAGACCATGCTAGTATCCGCAACATCCCCTACTAGTAAGGTACCATCCCTAGCATTGTCTAAGAGTCCACACAAGGCAACATCTAGCAGCTGGAACTCATGATCGTTCACATTCCCAGTCTCCTTCCCAGCGAATAAGATGAAAGTACCTCAAAATAGGGCTCTTTATTTGAGCAGATTTGGAGCTTGTAGACTTGTGAGGAAGCTTGTCTCCTATTGTCAGCCATAGGGACTTCATCTACTCCTTGCTCACTGATACACACTTTGGTATTAAGTATCATAGAAGGAAGAAGAAGGATTGAGAAGCTTCTAGTTCTTTAAAAATGTTACGTTTCCTTTTCTATTTAGAACTGGGTTTTGGTAGTTTTACTTTTAGTTAAGGTGTTAAGTCGGTTATATGGGATCTATAACTAGGTTCCTAAACATCAATAATAATTATCTTCCAACATTAACCTAATTCTCTAAGCAAGAGACTTGGGTTAAAGGAAGCTTAAGTTTATATCCCTCTGTTTTTCTAGTTGTTCTTCTGTTTTCTAGCTAACTAACGACGGGTCCTATTATTAGATCTGTATCAAAAGCTAAGGCTCATAACACTCACCTCCATGTTTTCTCCACTCCCAGCCTTGAAGCCATACAACTTCTCCATCTCCTTGTAGGTGAGTCGGTATTCCTTGTTGCGCACGGAGAAGGTGATGAACCCGATCCCCCCCCATCGGGTAGTAGGGTCGGGTGGTCTTCAAAATAGTGCAACCATAGTGTGGAGAGGAAGTGAACCGTCTCCTCCGCATAAGCTTCGAAGTTGGTTCGCATCATCTTGCCCATGTGGCACATGTCGAACAGGAACTCGACGTCTCTTGCGATTCTCAATTGCTTCATTGTTTCACGGTGAGGGAAACGGGTTAATCCAAAGCTCATCTTGTGAAGGACCTTGAAAAGCTTGGCCGGAGTCTCCACCTCTTTCTGCTTCAGCCTCCGCGAAGCTTGACGTGTGCGTTCTCTCTGCTCCTCCTCTCGGTCACGGCTCTCTTCCTCTGAGTCTCGATCCTCTTCCTCAGCTGCTCTCTCGGCCACCTTCTCAGCCCTTTCAGAGGCTGGTCTCTTCCCTCTGGCAACCGCGGCTCTGCTTCTCAACCTAGAGGATTGGATCTCCTCCGGTTCTCCTCTACCGGTATCAGAATCGACCTCCATAGGATCAGTAACGGTTCTCTCCGACGTAGACAGGTCCCCACGTTGAGGAGATCAGCGGATTGCAACAGCTATTGGGTCAGGAGAGAGAACTCGGGTATCTGCACAATCGGCTGCTCAAGTATCTGCTTGGGTGGTGGATTGGGTTGAGCATCGGTTTGGGGATTTGAAACGTCCACTCAGCGGTTGGGTATGTGAAACGTCTCCTCCTCCCTTGGAGTCACGAGCTTCGGCGGCATCACCTCCGGTTCTAGCAGCGGTGAAGTTTGATCTGCTCCCCTTCTTTTGGTAAGTCTTCATCTTTGGAGCCATTGTGGAAACCTTGAAAAGAATGAAGAGCTAGACTCGAGATCAATAGGGTAAGTTCCCGAAAATTTTAGAACACTCGAGTTTGAGAGAGAGAAGAAGTAAAAAGGAAGAAGTTTTGAAGTTTTTAGCACTTATCGGTTTTGGCTTGGGGAAGAGAGAGTGTTCTTTAAATAGGCTGCAGCTAGGGTTTTCAGCTTGGGTTTCGCCGAGAGTGGGCTTGGGCTGTGGAATTCGGATTCCACTTGCCACTCAAAGGGGAACACGATCAAGCGCGTCGGGTACGGATTCGGGTAGAGCCTCGGGTTCCCAAAATTTCCTTTTCCTTTTATTCTCTTTTTTTTTTAGATAAATGAAAATATGCAAACAAAATAGAAAATAAGATAAAATAAATAAATAAGAATTAAAACAAAATAAAGGATACCTTTGGGACTTCCTCCCAAGTGAACTTGTTTTAAGTCACTAAACTTGACTCTTCATGCTCTTTTAAGCATGGGCTCTAGGAGGTAGAGATTCTGGAATCCTCTCCTCTGTAGCAGGTTGAATATGGATTTTCTGAGTCTTGTCCAGGTTCTACAGTAAACGTATTGTTGACTTCTTCAAGATGTTTGACTTTTCTCTGCTTTGTCTTAGTGGAAAAGGCATTACCAATAATGGTTGGCCTTTTAATTCCTTTCTTGACATCAAACTCCATCTTGAAATGCTCCCCATGCTCAATTCTAATCTTGCCTTGTTTAACCTCAATTATTGCTCCTATTGTTGCCAAGAATGGTCTTCAACGGATCAGTGGATCATCTGGTTCCTTATCCATATCAAGGATCATGAAATCAGTAGGAACTTCCACTCTTCCAATCCTGAGAGGCAAATTTTCCAGAATGCGGATGGGGTGTCTGATGGTTCTATCAGCTAGAACCAGAAACAGACTACTAGGTTTAAAACTGCTAAAATCCATCTTGTTAGCAATGGATAATGGCATGATGCTGAGTGAAGCTCCCAGATCGCATAAGCAATTTTTGAAAATCTGAAGTCCTATCGAGCATGACAAAGTAAAACAGCGAGAATCCTCCAATTTCTCCTTGATTCGCAGTTCAGGATCAAAACACACCCCACTCCTCAGAATTTTATTACCAATCTCCTTAACAGCTTCCTTAACCTCAATCTCCAGCTGAGTTGTGTCCTTGATGATTGCCTCTCGAAGTTCATTTGGTGGAAAGAGCTTAGGAGGTGGAGCTTTTCGCTTGGCCATACAATCTGCTAGCGCCTCTAATTGGATGTCAAGAGCAGCATTGAACCTTTCCTTTAGTTCTCTTTCTTCCGGTGTAGGCATTTAAGGTTGATCTATCATCTGGACATCTACTCGATGTATCATCCGATCATAATCATTGGGTGACTCATTGGGTTCTTCCTCGGATGGTTCTTTGATTTGTGATTCTCGAACCAGTACTTGATCATCAACTCGATCAGTCTCCTCGGGTAAAGGCTCGGGTTCATACTCAGATATGTAATGCTGGCACTCATTCATCCCATAATGATCCATAACCTCCCCATCTTGAACATCACTGTCCTTAGTGAGGTAGTCCTCATAATCATCATCAAGGAAAATGGCTTGGGCAGTCGCATAATCCTTTGGGTTTTGAACAGCTTTACCTTGAAGCGGGTTGATCTTTGGTGGTGGTTGGTTTTTGTGGTGGCCTTCAAGGTACCTCAGCTTGGTGTTGAGAGAGTCATACTTGGCGGTTAGGTCATTATACCCAAAGTCGATCTTGTTGCTCATCTCCGCAAATCGTTTGGCATTGTCCATTGTAGCCGATGCTTGACTCTGTATCAACTGTTGTATCAGTTCGCGTAGATCAGCTTCTTTGGATTGGTTCCGCGGGCCTTGATGTTGTTGAAATCCAGGTGGTGCAATTGGTTGGTAGTTGCCAGAGTACTGCTTCTTAGGAGCGTAGTCTTGATTGTATTGGACAAAAGGCTTTTGCTGGCCTTGGTTCCCTTGGACTCTGGATGGGTAGACTTGGTCTTGAGGATTAGAAACGTTGGGGTTATGGTAGGATACGTTCGGGTTTGGTTTGTAGTTGTTGTACCCCTTGTTGTAACCTCCTTGGTTGTTGATGTAGTTCATATCTTCTAGCTGAGCATTCTCCCCATCTTGTTGCAGAAACTGCTCCTCCTCTGAGATGGCATGGACATGCTGCTGCTAGTTCAAGAGTTTATCCAACTTGTCATTTAGGGCCTTCATGTCCCTCTTGATGACAGTGACTCCTCATTTCTTCGGAACGCAATGCACCGGGGACACCCAAGTGCTGTTAGAGATGGAGTAGATAACTCCAGCATCGGGCAACTTCATAATTTCCTTTTTCACCATTTCCTTCAGGTTCGGATTTAGCCGGCGCTGAGGTTCTACAATAGAGTATGATTCATCCTCTAGGTTTATCCGGTGGGTGCAAAGATCAGGGGATATACCCTTGATGTCATCTATAGTGTAGCCTATTGCCCCTCTATAATTGCTCAACTGAGTGCAGAGCAATTTTAGCTCTTTT
>NC_025694.1:20237511-20359525 GCF_000633955.1 Camelina sativa | reverse complement strand
ATGAAATCAGTAGGAACTTCCACTCTTCCAATCCTGAGAGGCAAATTTTCCAGAATGCGGATGGGGTGTCTGATGGTTCTATCAGCTAGAACCAGAAACAGACTACTAGGTTTAAAACTGCTAAAATCCATCTTGTTAGCAATGGATAATGGCATGATGCTGAGTGAAGCTCCCAGATCGCATAAGCAATTTTTGAAAATCTGAAGTCCTATCGAGCATGACAAAGTAAAACAGCGAGAATCCTCCAATTTCTCCTTGATTCGCAGTTCAGGATCAAAACACACCCCACTCCTCAGAATTTTATTACCAATCTCCTTAACAGCTTCCTTAACCTCAATCTCCAGCTGAGTTGTGTCCTTGATGATTGCCTCTCGAAGTTCATTTGGTGGAAAGAGCTTAGGAGGTGGAGCTTTTCGCTTGGCCATACAATCTGCTAGCGCCTCTAATTGGATGTCAAGAGCAGCATTGAACCTTTCCTTTAGTTCTCTTTCTTCCGGTGTAGGCATTTAAGGTTGATCTATCATCTGGACATCTACTCGATGTATCATCCGATCATAATCATTGGGTGACTCATTGGGTTCTTCCTCGGATGGTTCTTTGATTTGTGATTCTCGAACCAGTACTTGATCATCAACTCGATCAGTCTCCTCGGGTAAAGGCTCGGGTTCATACTCAGATATGTAATGCTGGCACTCATTCATCCCATAATGATCCATAACCTCCCCATCTTGAACATCACTGTCCTTAGTGAGGTAGTCCTCATAATCATCATCAAGGAAAATGGCTTGGGCAGTCGCATAATCCTTTGGGTTTTGAACAGCTTTACCTTGAAGCGGGTTGATCTTTGGTGGTGGTTGGTTTTTGTGGTGGCCTTCAAGGTACCTCAGCTTGGTGTTGAGAGAGTCATACTTGGCGGTTAGGTCATTATACCCAAAGTCGATCTTGTTGCTCATCTCCGCAAATCGTTTGGCATTGTCCATTGTAGCCGATGCTTGACTCTGTATCAACTGTTGTATCAGTTCGCGTAGATCAGCTTCTTTGGATTGGTTCCGCGGGCCTTGATGTTGTTGAAATCCAGGTGGTGCAATTGGTTGGTAGTTGCCAGAGTACTGCTTCTTAGGAGCGTAGTCTTGATTGTATTGGACAAAAGGCTTTTGCTGGCCTTGGTTCCCTTGGACTCTGGATGGGTAGACTTGGTCTTGAGGATTAGAAACGTTGGGGTTATGGTAGGATACGTTCGGGTTTGGTTTGTAGTTGTTGTACCCCTTGTTGTAACCTCCTTGGTTGTTGATGTAGTTCATATCTTCTAGCTGAGCATTCTCCCCATCTTGTTGCAGAAACTGCTCCTCCTCTGAGATGGCATGGACATGCTGCTGCTAGTTCAAGAGTTTATCCAACTTGTCATTTAGGGCCTTCATGTCCCTCTTGATGACAGTGACTCCTCATTTCTTCGGAACGCAATGCACCGGGGACACCCAAGTGCTGTTAGAGATGGAGTAGATAACTCCAGCATCGGGCAACTTCATAATTTCCTTTTTCACCATTTCCTTCAGGTTCGGATTTAGCCGGCGCTGAGGTTCTACAATAGAGTATGATTCATCCTCTAGGTTTATCCGGTGGGTGCAAAGATCAGGGGATATACCCTTGATGTCATCTATAGTGTAGCCTATTGCCCCTCTATAATTGCTCAACTGAGTGCAGAGCAATTTTAGCTCTTTTTCAGGCAAGCTAGAATTAACGATAACCAGATAAGTTGAGTTAGGTCCCAAGAAAGCGTACCTTAGCCCAGACGGGAGAGGTTTATGTTCTACTTTGGGTGCCTTTGACTCGGACAAGTCATTGGAGGCTTGTAGGTGGGATTCAGAGGGATGCTCGATCACCTTGCTCGGTGTGTTGATCGTGGTAGTGATCGGGCTGGTGACCTGGTGGTCTGGTGTTGAGCAACTGCACGACATGACGCAGGAGGTAACTATCGAGTTGCTCAACCTTTGACTGTCTATCATCATCTTCTCCTCTTCAGCCTCCCCTGAATCTTCACTTAACTCTGGTTCGATGACTTCCCGATAGGTGTCGAGCAATTCCTTATAAAGCTCCTTTTCTTGGTGTATGGATCACACCTCGCTATCCTTTGTTAGCGCTGTTTGTAGACAATCCCTGATTATCACTTCCTCAAATGTCCCCTCACGCAGTTTTTCTAGTTCATCTATCCAGAAAGTTTGTCAAGCGATTGAGGGCTTTTTCATAGTTTCCTGAATATCAAACTGCATAGTGAGGTCTTCCCCGAGCTTCAGGTTGATCTTTCCGTTCCTCACGTCTATCATTGCCCCCGCGGTGGCTAAAAATTGTCGTCCAAATATAAGTGTATCCCTTTGTTCTACATCCATTTCCAAAACTACGAAGTCGTTTGGTACGTCTACTGATCCTATCTTGACTGGCAGGTCTTCCAACACTCCAGTTGGCAACCTTGTAGTTCGGTCTGCTAGAACTAGTTGTATGTCGATGGATTTAAATTTCTCGAACCCAAGGCGTTTGGCTACAGTTAGAGGCACTAAGCTAACTGATGCCCCCAAATCGCATAGACATCTTCCAAAATTCAAAGGGCCAATCGAGCAAGGTAATGTGAACGACCCCGTATCACTCAGTTTCTTGGGTGTTGCAGTCCTTTGGATTATAGTACTGCACTCGTGATTGAATATAACCATTCCTTGGACTTGCTTCATCCGTTCCATCACTGCATCCTTCAGGAACTTCTGGTAGGGAGGTATCAGGGTGAAGGCGTCCATTAGAGGCATGCGGAGCTCGAGTTCCTGCATCTGTTTTTCGAACAATGCTTTGTCCTTCTCAAGAGGTTCCTTGCGAAACTGTCCAGGAAATGGCAAGGGTGGCTTGTAAGGTGGAGGGATGAATCGTCTCTCTTTCTGTTTTTCTCCTTTTGGTTGGTCTGTGGGTGGTGGGATTATGTGAGTTCAAACACTTGACTCATTGAAGTCGAAGCCGATTTATATGTGAGCAGCTGAATACGAGAGCTTAAAGCATCAAATTTGTGGTGGAGTTGCTGATAATTGTTCGATAACCATTTTGCGAGGTCATTGGTCGATAACCATTTTGCGAGGTCATTGGTCGATAACCATTTTGCAAGGTCATCGAATCGTGTATTGATTTGTACTGCTTCAGTTTTTTTAGTGGACAAGACTTGCTGCATTATCGAGATCAAATTGAGGGATGAGGAAGTGTGTGGAATGGTTGGGTTGAGATACTGATTATTGGGGATTTAGGCACTGTGCCCTACTTTGTGACCTCCGTGGTTGTTGATGTAGTTCACGTCTGCAAACCAAGTATTCTCCCCATCTTGTTGCAGAAACTGCTCCTCCTCTGAGATGGCATGGACATGCTGCTGCTGGTTCAGGAGTTTATCCAATTTGTCATTTAGGGTCTTCATGTCCCTCTTGTACTTGGCATCTTCCTCTACAGTGGATCGCACAGTGGATCGCACAGTGCGATCGTACTCACCATTGTAATGCCCATCAGATTGAGCCAAGTTCTCCACTAGATCCCAACCTTCGTCGACATCCTTGTTGAGGAAGTTTCCATTGCTAGTGGTGTCCAGCAACATACGTATCTTTGGGACCACTCCTCGGTATAGTGTATCCCTTGACATGTTCCCAAGCCTCGCTGAACATCTCATTGCTCTTCTGAACAAAGCTGGAGATATCATTTCGCAGCCATGCAGTTCTGGAGTTGGAGAAGAATTTGGCTAGAAACGCTTTCTTGCATGCTTCCCAGGTGGTGATGGACTCCTTGGGGAGTGATTTCTCCCAGATGTGTGCTTAGGCTACAGAGCCTATCAAACACATCTAGATGATCCATTAGGTCCTCCATTAGCAATCCATGAAACTTATTGCTTTGTATCATCTGGATGAGACTACTCTTGATCTCAAAGTTGTTGTTCTGGACAGCAGGTGGCACAATGCCATGTCTTTGAGTGTGAGTAGCTGGTGGACAATTCTGATTATTCATCGCCTCCTCAATTGTTTGTGGTTGCGGTTGCTGGACTTGTTGTTGACGTAGTAGCCTAGGTCTGTCGATGTTGTCGATGAAAGGACTCAAGTGTTGGCTACCTTTGGATCGTGTTTGCATGCACAAACAGTTGACCGAGTGAGTATACGAGGGTCAACCCGATCCAGGTGATCGAGTGACGGGTCGGGTGGATACTTGGGTTGTACCTGAAATGCAAGACAAACAAATACGAAAGTAAACATGTCAGTAACTAACCAAAGTAAATTATAGAACTTGATCTAGCAAGTGGTGAAATCCTAAACATAGAAAATGAAATTCAACCAAATGGCAACGACGCCAAATTGATAACAAGATTTTCACCCAGGGTATCAATTCCCTATGCAGTTGTAGTACAAAGGGTTATCAATCCAAATAGTTCTTATGCTAGCAGATGAGATATGATCAGAACTATACAAGTCAAGCCAATCAATAAATGGGGTTGATCTAACAATCCTAAAATGATTAAAAGAAAATAAATAAACAAGAACTACATGACCTAAGCACTCGATGCAAGCATTCGAGTACAGGATCGGGTGGAGTGATCGAGTAAAGAAGGAAAGCAAGAACAGCTCGAAGGTATACTCAAAGCAGGTGATCGTGTACCTGTTCGGGTAAGGGATCGAGTGATGAATAAAAATGTAAACATCTAAATACGAAACCTCCTAAGGATGGGGTAATCAACTTCTAAGTGTTCCTGACCAATATGGATGTCCTACATGCCTCAAGCAAATATTCCCTAGACAATGAATCTCTAAAATCTTGTTAAAACACTCTCGTGATAGAAATATTCAACCTTAATCACTTCCCTACCCAACTCTCGTTGGAGAAACATGACCAAGCAGGCAATACAAACCGATTCATTATTGTCAATAAACCCCTTACTCATCTAATCTATTAGGCTAAGTGAGTAAATCTCTAGCATTGTTTGATTCAAGCAATTCATCTACACCTCTTGGTGGTAAAATGTCTTAGATCTAATCTCAACCTCTCGGTCTGTTGATATAAAACATTTTACCACCGATATGTCTAGGGAATTTATAAAACTTAAACAACCGAGATTGGTGTTTTAACAAGATCTACACCAATCTAGAAGGGAATTTATAAAATATAAACAACCAAGCTAAGACATCCTAACCGATCAAGAACACAAAATCGTCTATCCCATCCCTAGAAACTTTGTTTCACTACTCAGATCTTATTGCGGAAAACACAAAAGCATAGATGAACGAAAATTGCATTGTATTAAAATATAAAGTAGAAGAGAAGAGTACAGAGTAGAAATCTAAAAGATTAGCAAAAAGAAGTAAAATAAATCCTAACAAAGATAGAAAAATGTTTAAGTCGCTCAAGATCTCTCTCAGAAGATCTCGCTCTTTGGTTTGAGGGTCTGCGGCGTGCTAGGGCGAGTGGAAGAAGAGGGGGGTTTATATATGGAAACCCATTAACTCAAGCTTCCCAGTCCTGCCCGAGGGTCTACTCGATGGGGTGCACGAGGATGAGCTCGGGTTGCACTTCGGATAGGCTCTCGGAATGTTTCTTCCTGTTCTTAGATCCTCCTCGATCGGGTTGGTGTTCGGGCTGTTCTTCCTGCTCCATAGCTTTTTTTGGCACATGCACAGATTTGACCTTGTTTCTCCCCATTTTCGGCTCTTAAGCACATGTTTTCATCTAAAATATGCAAATGTAAGAATGCAGCACCCTAAATGGCCTAAATGTGGATTCCTACAGTAAATGACCTAAAAATGCTAATGTTAGGGTAAAAACAATGCAAAATATGGACAAAAAGGGATGATTAAAACATGTAAATTAGAGAGTTTTCATTTAGATTTCAGTAAAATCATTTAAAATAATTTACAACCTCTTTTTATTCAATCAATGATTTATAAAACTACTTAAAACCTACTGTTGTTCAAAATTTCAGAACTTTTTTATAAAATGCTATTTTACATGATTCTACGAGATGTATTTTTGTTTTCTAATTGAAAAATATCTCCCTCAAAATCATATCCTTTGAGGTAGATTTTGAAAAAATTTCAGCAAAAAAAAAAAAATGTATTTCCTACTAGGAAATCAAAATTGAAACAGAACTGGCTATTCCCCACTCCTTTGCTCCAATCCCACCACCCGCGAATTGGGTTTTATGTATTCTGTTAGGTCACGACCTAACTCTTTAAGGAAGAGTTTAAGAGAGAGAAGAAATAAGACAAAGAAGATAAGAAAGAGGCAATGATAGATGATTAAATGTTTGATTCATAAGATAAGGAAACCTAATGTTTCAGGTTTCATTTAAATACAAGCTGAGTAATTAAACGACAGAACCAACTTAATCAAACCCTCTTTTACAAACAGAGGTCTCTTTGCTATTCTACTTCCATCTATCCGCTTTTACTGGCTTGCTTCTTCTCCCATTTCCTAGCTTTCCTCCCACTGGTCCTCAACTTCTTCTTCATACAAGCCAATGGAATCCTCAACCTATCAATACTCTCCTGAAGTGAACTAACCTTGTCCTCAAGGTTAAATTCTAGAAACTGATTCACCAAGGTAGAAAGAGGCTCCCATGTTGATTTGGTTGTTGGTAACCCTCGCCACTGCACTAATACCTCTGTTCCATTCTTTTGAGTGGTGGTCCTGCGAATATAAGTGATGATTTCTGGTTCAGTGGCCCATTTCAAGGTTGGGGTGAGTATTGGCGGCAAAGCTTTAGCCTGATGTGTACTTCGGACCGCTCCTTTCAGCTGTGAGACATAAAACATTGAATGAATCTAGCTGTAGGCAGGTAACTTCAACCTGTAAGTGACTCTCCCAATCTTTTCCACAACATGATATAGACTGTAATATCGTTGTGCCAACTTTAAATTTCTCCGCTGCACCAATGATTGTTGGCGATAGGGTCTTGATACTAGGATTTTTGTGTGTCCTAGTAGGTTCAATTAACCTTATGCAGTTGTAATACTTAAGGTGTCAATCCAGTTGGGAAACTTTACTATCACTCAAGATGCAATCAGGATTTTACAAGTCAAGCAAATTCAAAGAGAGTATTTATGTCTAACAATCCTAGAATGATATGCAAAACGGAAATGAACTACAAGATCAGAAACGAACATGCATGACAAGAAGCGAAACTGAATGAGTAAAAGCAGAGAACGATTTTGAACATGAACTAGATAGCAAGAACATAAATGTAATATCAATCAAAAAGATAGAAGTCCTAAGGATGGGAGTAATTGACGTCGGTGGTGTCTCCTAGTCTACCAAGTGTTTAACATGCCACAAGCAAACTATCCCTGGACAATGAACATCATAACTTAGCTAATCCAATCTCTTGGCAGAAGCTACTCAAACTCGAACACTTCCAAACCTAGCTCTCGCTAGAGAAACATGGTCGAGCAAGCATGACGAACTAGTTTATTCATGTCAACAAACACCCTAGACAACTAATCTCGTAGGCTAGGAATGCAAGTCTTTGGCACTAGTTGGTCAGCCATTTCATCAAACACCTTTTGGATGCGGAAATGTCTAAGACCTAGTTCCAATTGATCAGAGAGAAACTAGTATTTCTAACTCTAGTCCTGAAGGGAGTATACGAATCTAAACTTAAACACCCTACATACTAAGATCCTCCACCTAGTCTATCCCATACTCAAGAACTCTAACACTACTCAGATCCGAAAATCATCATTAAGGATACAAAATCAGAAAGCATTGAATCAAGCATCATGAGGTAGATAAAAATGAGGTGAACAACTTTGTATAAGAAATCCAATGCAAAAACTCAATAAACTCAAAGCTATCTGGATTACAAGATTAGAGAACGTTTTAGGTGGCTAGTAAACCTTAAGGAAAATCGAGATGTCTCGGGTAAAGACTTGGAAACATGGAAAGCCCTAAAATACAAAACGACAATATAAAAGGTCGGTTCAGGAACCCTTCTCGAACGCGTCTTCAGAACAAAACCAGGAAGTCGGTTTAATAGCGTTGATCGATTCGCGTCGTGAGAGTGTGATCGAGTCGGGGTCTAGAATGTTTGATCGAATGGCGGCTTGAGAACGTCGATCGAGTGGCAGCTTGAAATCGTCGATCGAGAGGCAGCTAGAAAAGTGTCGTCTGGGAGCTGCTAATCGAGTCGCGCCTTGAGGGTGCTCAGGAGCCCTCCTGAGATGTCTTGGTTGAGTCGCTGCTAACATATCCGATCGATTGGGAGCTCTCCTTTGCGTGCAGGTCGAGTCGGAATTCAGAAGGTATGTGCATCCACTAAATTGGTGATAACTTATGAACTACGCCTCCGATTGGCTTGATATCAACGGCATTGGAAAGATTACTAGACTCTCTACAACTTTGATGAAGACGTTAAAAGCTGAATCCCAAAGTAAAATCTTCACTCGACTCGATCAAAGACGTGGAAGGTTGGGTCGTTGGACTGCTCTCCTGCTCCCTTTTTGCTTTTGATGGTTTGGACATCTCCTAAAACACCTGAAACAACTCCACAAGATGCATGCAAGACCAATGAAAAGACTATCTAATATGAATATTATGCAAAAGATACTTAAAACAAGGCAAAACAATGATTTAACAGAACAAAATGAATGAGAAATGCATGATGAAAGAGTGTAAAATATACACATATCAACTCCCCCAAACTTATTATTTGCTTGCCCTCAAGCAAACGATCAAGAACAAGGTATGGAAGAGAGGTTTGAAGATGGGGTATCAGAACTTAAAACATGTTGAATAGAGTAGTTAGAATCAATCTCCTTGTTTTTAGTTCTATGATGCATGGTGAAGGAACTCTATTTTAAAAACTTTAGACAAGCTCATCACAACTTGAAACAATTCCGAACCTTAATCTACACATGCTATCATTTCTATCATTCCCTTTAACATTCATTAGCAAAGAACCATGAATCAAACTATGCAATGTCATCAAACTCATTTGGCTGCGGTGAAAGGGTAGAGACAAAAATGGTCTCCTTTGCAATTGGTTTTAACAATGTAGAACAAGGTTCTCTCGCAAAAATGAGTTGAGCTTAAGAGAAGGCTAAAGGTTGAAACCAACTGATACATACAAGAGCAGAGTCCAGTCTACCCAAAGGTCCCAAAGGAACTTAGCTCTAACTTTCTAACCCAGAAGTTGGTTCTATCTCTACCCTTCATCGATATCTCTTTTTAAACCCATTCTCTCATTCTTTTCACTTAGCCTTAGGAGGAGGTTACTTCATATCAATCTAGCGGATGGGAAACGTTTTTATCACTATGGTCTCTTGCTTTTCTTCTTAGAACTCTAGACATCTTAAGCGTTTTGCTTTCTCTTCTTTGTCTAAATTTTTTCTTTCTATGCCCAGAACCAATAACACTTTTACATTGCACAACCCACATCGGTTACTAGACTTGTAAAACTTGAAAATACATTCCCCTCCTAAAGACTCTGTACCCTTTTTTCTTTCTCTTTTCAGTACAAATCCAATCCCGAAACCCAAAATCGAGTACTCACCTAGTCCTACTAGTCCAGAAAATGTGAACTATAACTACACAGGATCTTACTCTTGTTGGCTAAAACCTAACACTTTCTAACAAGCTTAACTCGGAAAAGGCCTCACACTCAAGAATACAATTGGCTTGAAAGAACGGTTGGTTAAGGGTGCGGGAAACTGTTCCAAAGATGGGAATCAGCTACTTGGATTAACAAGGGTGGTAAAAAGGAGAACGATAATCCAAGTATGTATATAGTATCCATGAGTTCAACTTCAATGCATAACAGGATAATTGCAAAGGAAACGTATGAGTACCTCAGTAGTAGAAGAAGGAGTCGATGCTTGCCCAAGGAGGAGCGTGGTACTGAATTTGTCCTTCGCCTTGTCCAGGGTCCGCAAGAGTGGCCTCAGCTGGTTTGTCGACTTTCTCATCAATCACTTGCGTGTTTGGATGAACGTTCTGTTGTCCATCGCGCTGCATATCGTCGACGCAAGACTCACCATGATCCGATAATAGCACAACATCCTCCGTATGCGGATGGTCATCTTGAGGCTCATTTTGCTGCTCAGTTGCTAGCCTGGTCTGGTATTCGATCTGAGACTGGTTCTACTGTTCAACCACTAGTTCAGGTAAGTGCTCAGAAGGACCGCTTTGGTAATTCTCAGCTGGACGACTTGATGAAGTTCCCTTCTTGGCTTTCTTCAACGACTTTCTCGGTCTCTCTCGCGGCTCATGAGAGGAATGCTGTGGTCGAGCTGGAGAGGGTTGCTGTGTTTGTGGTGTGTAAGCAGACCGCCGTGCTGGAGATGGTTGTGCTCGGCGAGTTGGCTAAAGACGTGTAGACGAGCGTCCCTGTACTGGCATGACATCTTGGGAAGGCATTAGGATGGCGGCAGTGGATGTCGAACAACTGAATTTACTCAATAAGTTCATAAAAGTTTTCTTGAAACTACTGAGTGTCTTGTCCCTGGCCTTGCCCCATTTCTTGAAACTACTGAGTGTCTTGTCCCTCGCCTAACTCCATTCGCTGAACTTTCTTCCTCAACATACAAAATGCTTCTATCAGGAATAAACTCAATGTTCTCACCATTTAGGATCGTTGTTAGACTCGCACAAGGAAGAAGGATCCTTGCTTCTTCCACCTCGGGGTGAACGAATTTGTAGACAAACTTTCCATGCTTGTTTTCCCAATCTAAAGTGTGAATCTGTTTCAAGTGGTACATATCCATCCAGCGCGGAGGAAACGAGTCCAAAGGGAGAGGGACGCCTGCTGCTTCTAATATCCATGTCACAACCCCTCCCATACACATAACTCTGGGTGAATGAGTTTTGTTCAGTCTCACCACCCACGTCTTGTAACTCTACAGATGGTTCAACAGGAAGAAAGCGAACGATGTGTCTGATGCGTCACCTCTAAGCATAACACCCTCTGTAGTCTTCTTTAACGGGTCCTTGAGTGCCAAATCCACGTTTCAAGCTCTGCCTTGGTGATAAGGTCAGTGATTTCCTTCGCGTAGAAAATGTTCGAAACAGCCCTATGGAAGTATCTCAGCACTGGGCTTCTTATTAGCGTCCCTTTCGACCTTGAGGCATTGAAGCGCTGCTCAGTGCTAATCGAAGCCCATAATGTCGATGCCTCTTCCCTGTCGATTTCCCCTGTAGTGCCAGTCCCACTAGTGAATCCAATCACTTCCTCAAGCTGCCTCACAGTAAGGTTGTAAGTCTGACCATGTATCATAAACGTGAAATAGCCTAAACTGCCATCCAGCAAACAAGTGGGCTTGCAAGGAGCTTGGAAGTTGTATAGTTTCCTCTCTGTAAGCGTTTTTCGGTGTGTTGATAAGTTTGTTGAGGCTGCATTCGCCCAAAAGATATTCAACATCTTCTGCTATACCGAGGTCCCTCATGGTTTGACTTTGGGGATATCGTGTTCCCATAAATTCATGTTGCTGAAACAAATCATAGTACTCCTGGGCAGATAGCTTCGATTTAGACTTCTTCTTGACAGATTTCCTTGATGATGCACTCTTGCGAGCCTACTCCATCTCATAATCGCTACCCTCATCCCTCTGTTGCATTGGCTTCTTGCCACGAGCTTTGTCTTTACTAGATCGTTTTAATGCTCTGCGTGAGTCAACGCCTTGCGTAGGCGGATTAGAAGTAACAACACAACCATACTTCTCATACATCTCATCCCAAAAATTGTCAGACATTGTTAAGCTGAAACAATTTAAACTCAAAACCAAAGATTAGTAGGTTAGTGAGTGAATATCAATAACAATAAATTTGAAATGAGAGAGCTAAGGGATAAAACTTCTTTAAGGTGCAGAGATGGTTGCGTTGAGCTGTAGTAGCGTATGGGATGGTGGATCGAGTGAGATGATGGCGAGAGCAACGTCACGGTGTCGGATGGAGTCAGACCTTGTTTGCTCACGTGAGAGAACCGACACGGCAGTGCTTCTAGGGATGTCGGTCGAGTCGCAGTGTTTGTGTTATGGAGCTTACCCAGGATCGTCGATCGAGTCGTGCAGGTCGAGTCGGATGCTGGTTCCAGGAGTAGCTATAAGTCGTCGTCGATCGAGTGGGAGTACGTAGGAGGAGGATCGAGTCAACGACGAGATGAGACCAATCGAGTCAAAAAGGCTTCACGACGGCGACGAGTAGCAACTGGTCAAGTCACGGCCGCGTAAGATGTCGGCAAGAACTTCACAAAGACGCTGAGCATAGAAAGGTATAACGTGAACTTCTCCATCGAGTGAGTAGAAGGACGACTGTTACTGTGAGTGTTCGGTTTGGTCAGAGTTTGGTCGACCACGTCAACGGATCGAGTGGAGAAACAGACAACGGTTTGACTTGACATGTAAAAGAGAGACTCGGTGGAGACCCCATCTTATCATGCTAAATCCTAGTCTCGGTGGTGAGACTTGTACCGGATAGAGATGATGGCTTCACAAGCTGGCGGTCGCTTATCTCTTGTGAAGGAAAGATGGTCGATGATGTAGATCTGACACGATGGCGGTCGCTTCTCTCGTGTGGGATCGATAAAGGGGAAGTGTTGGCGGAGCGAAGTACACCACAGTGATGTGATTGGTCTCTGATACAATACACGAACTTAGCCTTGCGGAATCTCACATACAAAACAAATAACAAGCTTATTCTCTTAAGAACACTTATAGAGAAGAAGTAAGAAAATTCAGAGTTTTATTAATATCAAAGATGCAAAATCGTACAACTGCTGCAGGGGGACTTTATAAGAATCCTTCAGCTAGCCCTAAGGCCGAAAATAAATGCAAAATAATGCAACAAAGGAAAGCAAATAAAATTAAACACAAAACATTGTTTTGGAAAATAAATAAACTAATTAAAGAAAATACTAAAGCAAACTTGATCTCTCTTGATGAGCACGCCTTCTAGCCGTTGTTGGGGTTGGTGGAACCTGCAAGGATCGAAAATATTGAATAGGACTTACCTGGATGCGATCTAGGTCCAATCGATGTTCTCTGAACCACTTCTTGTACTACTCGATGAACTACTTTAGGGTTCTTGTCTTGTACTGGCTTGTTGGCTTGTTTACTGAAGTAGGGGTATTCCTGGAGTTCTTCTAGAGTATCTTGATCAGCCTTTTGATGCTCGTTCATGTCTTCTATGTCTTGGTCTTGATCTTCACTATCTTGCTCGGAGGTGTAACTTGTATCACATGTCTCTTGTAGATCCAATGTCTTCTCTTGGATTCTTGAGGTTCCTTGACCTGCCAAAAGAGGTTTCATACATGGGGAACTGGTTTGTCATTGATCTTCTCAAGAACTTTAAATGGACCATCGCCTCTTGGTGATAACTTAGAGGCTCGTTGTGTTGGAAATCTCTCAGGCCTCATATGCAACCAGAACTAACCTCCCGGTTTGAACAACATCTCCTTTCTTCCCCGATCAGCCTTGCGTTTGTTGTCGGCATTCTTCTTTTCCAAATTTGCTTTGGCTTTGTCATGCAACTTCTTGATGATGTCTCCTCTTCTTAGCCCATCTTGGCAAACCTGTTCTATCTGAGGCAAGGGTGCTAAATCAAATAGAGACAAAGGGTTAATTCCATAGACTAACTTAAAAGGAGATAGTTTTGTAGCCGAATGGACAGGACGATTATAAGCAAACTCAATAAAAGGAATGCAATCAACCCATGTTGCCATATTTTTACCAAGAGTGGCTCTAAGTAGGGTTGAGAGAGTTCGGTTTACCACTACAGTTTGTCCAACCGTTTGGGGATGACAAGTTGTAGAGAATAGAACCTTGGTACCTAACTTTCTCCAAAGTGTCTTCCAAAAGTGACTCAAGAACTTGGTGTCACGATCAGAGACTATTGTCCTTGGAATTCGATGGAGGTGCACCACTTCCTTGAAGAACAAATTTGCGGTTTGAGTCGCATGATTGGTCTTGTCACACGGGATGAAGTGTGCCATCTTGGAGAACTGGTCCACAACAACAAAGATTGAATCCTTGTGTTTAATCTTTGGCAACCCTAAGACAAAGTCCATAGAAATATCTACCCAAGGGGCGTTAGGAATAGGTAATGGTAAGTAAAGACCATGAGGATTTAACTTGGATTTTGCTTTGTGACAAACAATGCATCGAGCACAAAATCTCTCAACGTCTTTCTTGTGATGGGGCCAAAAGAAGTGTTCAATTACCACGGCCAAGGTTTTGTCGACACCAAAGTGACCCATCAAACCTCCAACATGTGCTTCAGTGAGTATCAATTCTCGCATGGAACCTTGAGGAATACACAACCGCTTGTCTCTAAATAGAAACCCATCTTGCAGGTAGAATGCTTGGTATGCTCCTTTGTCATACTCCTTGTAGCATTCTCCTAATTATGGATCATCTTTGTACAACTCCTTGATATGCTCAAATCCCATTACTTTAGCCTCCATAGTAGCTATGAGAGCATATCTTCTTGACAATGCATCAGCAACCACATTCTCTTTACCTTTCTTATACTTTATCACGTATGGAAACGTCTCAATGAACTCCAACCACTTTGCATGCCTCCTCTTAAGTGAAGTCTGACCCTTGAGATGCTTGAGGGTTTCATGATCAGTGTGAATGATGATTTTCTTGGATAACAAGTAATGTTGCCACGTTTCTAGTGCTCGAACTAAGGAATAAAGCTCCTGGTCGTAGGTCGGATAGTTCAACGTAGCTCCACTCAACTTCTCACTGAAGAAAGCCACAGTTATTTTTCTCTGATTTAGTACAGCTCCAATTCCCAAGCCTGATGCATCACACTCTACTTCGAACATAACTTCAAAATCTGGGAGGGCTAAGACTGGTGCTTGTGTGAGCCTTTCTTTTAATGTGTTGAAGGACTGTTCTTGAGCTTCTCCCCATGAGAAAGGCACATTTTTCTTGATCACGACAGTCATTGGTGCAGCCACTATACTAAAATCCCTGACGAACCTCCTGTAGAAGCTTGCGAGACCATGAAAGTTGCGAACGTGTCCAATCGAAGTTGGAGTAGGCCATTCTCTTATTGCCTTAATCTTCTCCTAATCCACCTGTAGGCCATTTTTACTCACTACAAAACCTAAGAACACACACTTATCAGTACAAAAGGAGCACTTCTTTAGGTTAGCATAAAGGCCTTCCTTCCGAAGCGTTTTCAAAATTAACCCTAGATGTTTAATGTGATCAGAATGGCACTTACTGTAAATAAGTATGTCATCAAAATAAACAACAACAAATTTACCAATAAATGACCTTAGAACTTGGTTCATTAGTCGCATGAAGGTGCTTGGAGCGTTGGTTAACCCAAATGGAATGACAAGCCACTCATAGAGACCTTGCTTGGTTTTAAACGCGGTTTTCCACTCGTCTCCTTCCCTCATTCGGACATGGTGATAGCCGCTCCTCAAGTCATTTTTGGAGAAGACGATTGCACCACTTAACTTGTCCAACATGTCGTCTAGTCTTGGAATGGGATGTCGATACTTGGATGTGATATTGTTGATTGCTCGACAGTCTACACACATCCTCCATGTACCATCCTTCTTTGGAACTAAGAGAACTGGTACCGGACATGGGCTGAGGCTCTCTTTGATGTACCCTTTATCCATTAGATCATGCACTTGCTTCTCTAACTCCTTAGACTCCTCTGGATTCATTCGGTAAGCTGGTTTATTAGGTAAAGCAGAACCTGGTACAAGATCGATCTGATGTTCAATGCCACAAATAGGGGGTAATCATGGTGAATTCTCCTCTGGAAACACGTCTTTGTATTGATCTTGTACAGCTTGTACTTCAGCGGGTAGTTCAAGCTCACTTGTACCCATACTTAAACATTCTTTGAACAACATTAGCAGCATGGTGCCCTTGGCACTCATGGTTTTACAAATCTCATTGGATCTCAAATAGAGGTTAGAAGTCCTTACCTCGACCTCATTGTTCATGTGTTTCTGCAACTCATGAACTTCAGAAGGACTTAGAGGGGCAAGGTTGAACTTACGGTCATTGTGCGTGAAAATGTAATGGTTTGTTCGACCGTCATGAGTTGTAGCTCGGTCAAACTGCCATGGTCTTCCAAGAAGAAGATGTCCGGCTCTCATTGGAAATGCATCGCAAATGACTTGATTTTGGTATTTCCCGACGCTGAATGATACAGTAACTTGTTCAGCAATTTTCAGCTCAGTGTCATCGTTCAGCCACCTAAGTTTGTATGGCCTCGGGTGCTTTGTTTTCTGAAGACCTAACCTGTCCACCATGTACTTGCTAGCAACATTAGTACAAGACCCTCCATCAATTATCAAATTAAATACCTTGTTCTTGATTGTGCATCGAGTGTGGAAAATATTTTCCCTTTGAACTTTCTCCTCGGGATTGATATGTACACTCAGCATACGTCGGATCACAAGGAGCTCTCCTACGTCAGGATACTCCACGTCATTCTTCGGATCGGTCTGGTTCTCATCTTGCTCGTCTTGAGACTCATAATCTCCACTAGGTATGACAATCATCACCCTTTGGTTTGGACATTCTCTCGCCATGTGTCCCCTACCTTGACATTTAAAACAAGTAATGTCACGGGTACGATATTTACTAGTGTTAGGGATCTTACCTGGTTCGGATTTAGAGGTTTTAGGTGCCTCATTAGACTTGTTCTTGAACCTAGAGTCATTGTCTACGGTTTTGCCTTTGTCCATGCTCCGGTTGTTGCTTGCATTCCAAGGCGTGTTGTTTCTAGTACGGTTCCTTAAAGACATCTTACGCTGGATTTGTTGCTCCACTTGTACAGCCTTGTGAAGTAGTTCATGTAGGCTGTGTTGTAGTTCGATGTCTCTACCTTTCGGGCTATACGCTCTTGTAAACCATCAATGAATTGAGCCATTAGGGACTCACTCGATTTTTCCAGCTCCAAGGAGTTCATGAGCTTCTCAAACTCCTCAAAATACTCATCCACAGTCCTTGTTCCCTGAGACAATTTTCTAAAACGTTTTTTTAAGTCTCATTGATAATGATTAGGGACATACCTCAACCTTAAAAGGTACTTCATATCTCCTCAACTGCTGATGGTAGCAAATCGCTGCCTCCTTCTATCGGCTACCGTCCTATCCCACCATGACAAGGCATTGTCAGTGAGCTGCGCCAATGCAAGGGCTACCTTTCGGGCTTCTCCATAGCCATAACATTGGAATATGTATTCCATACGTCTCTCCCAGTCCATGTAAACTTTCGGATTAGACTTTCCTGCAAAAGTAGGAGGTATTAGTTTAACATCTCGGTTTTGTTCTCGTGGTTCCACCTCTCTAACGCGGTTCCGCATCAAAGGATCTTCTCTCCGCCGATGTTGACGCCTTAATGGATCTGGTGGTGGATCATCATCATCATCCATGTCAATGGATTCGTCTTCCACGTCGCGGACATTCCTTCGTTCTGGATCTGGTCCAACGTCAACCCTCGCCTGAGGTTGCTCCAAACGGAATATCCTATCGCCAAGTCCTCTCAACTGCTCTGTGAGGGTTCTCATCATTAGCATCATGGCGTCTTGGGGTATTTCTGCGTTTTCTCCCATAGTGAGTGTCTAGAACGGATCTGCGCTTAGACAAAAACAACAAAGGATCAACGTACCACAGAAATTGAAAAGGAAATCACAAAAAAATGAAATAAACTTTTTTTTTTTGAAATACGAGGTGAACTAGTACGGCAACTAATACAGAGAGTGAAACAGGAGACTTAAGGAAATAATTTTTTTTTTTTTGGATTTAAGGGTTGTAAATAAAAGCTAAACAACGTAGAGACAAGGCTGTGAAATAAAAGAAACTAGGTTTTTTTTTTATATATAAGATAAAACAAAAGCTACAAATCAAAGGAGAGTAAATGGAAAAGATAAACCTTGCAAGGGAACAGCGAGAACTGCACTCTGATACCAGATGATACAAAATGATAGAAGTCCTAAGGATTGGAGTAATTGATGTCAGCGGAGTCTCCTAAACTACCAATTGTTTAACATGCCACAAGAAAACTATCCCTAGACAATGAACATCATAACTTAGCTAATCCAATCTCTTGGCAGAAGCTACTCAAACTCGAACACTTCCAAACCTAGCTCTCGCTAGAGAAACATGGTCGAGTAGGCATGACTAACCAGTTCATTCACGTCAACCAACACCCTAGACAACTAATCTCTTAGGCTAGGAATGCAAGTCTCTGGCACTAGTTGGTCAGACATTTCATCAAACACCTTTTGGATGCGGAAATGTCTAAGACCTAGTTCCAATTGATCAGAGAGAAACTAGTATTTCTAACTCTAGTTCAGAAGGGAGTATACGAATCTAAACTTAAACACCCTACATACTAAGATCCTCCACCTAATCTATCCCATCCTCAAGAACCCTAACACTACTCATATCCGGAAATCATCATCAAGGATACAAACTCAGAAAGCATTGAATCAAGCATCATGAGGTAGATAAACATGAGGTGAACAACTTTGTATAAGAAATCCAATGAAAAAACTCAATAAAATCAAAGCTATCTTGATTACAAGATTAGAGAACGTTTTAGGTGGCTAGTAAACCTTAAGGAAATTCGAGATGTCTCGGGTAAAAACTTAACAAAATGTATTTATAGTAAAACATGGAAAGCCCTCAAATATAAAACGACAAGATAAAATGTCGGTTCAGGAACTTGGTAGAGTCGCTTCTAACATATCCGATCGAGTGGGAGGTCTCCTTTGCGTCCAGGTCGAGTCGGAATTCAGAACGTACATGCATCCACTAAAACGGTGATAACTTATGAACCACGCCTCCGATTGGCTTGAAATCAATGGCATTAGAAAGATGACTCGACTCTCTACAACTTTAATGAAGACGTCAAAAGCTGAATCCCAAAGTAAAATCTTCACTCGACTCGATCAAAGACGTGGTAGGTTGGGTCGTTGGATTGCTCTCGTGTTCCCTTTTTGCTTTTGATGGTTTGGACATCTCCTAAAACACCTGAAACAACTCCAATATGCAAGATGCATGCAAGACCAATACAAAGACTATCTAATATGAATATTATGCAAAAGATACTTAAAACAATGCAAAACAATGAGTTAAGAGAATAAAATGAATGAGAAATGCATGATGAAAGAGTGTAAAATATACACATATCAGGTCTAAGTTTGAGATACACCCAATCTCCCACCAGAAATTGCAGGTCTCGGCGATGCTTATTAGCTTCTTTCTGCATTGTCCGCTGAGCTAGCTCCAAGTTTTCGCCCAATTCAACTAGCAGACAATCTTAGTCTCGAAGCAACTCATCTACCTGAGCATTCGCCGTAGGTACATCTCTATAGCGTAAAACGTTTGGGAGATCTCTACCATAGAGAGCATTGAAGGGTGTATTATTAAGAGATGAATGGTAAGAGGTGTTATACCAATATTCTGCCCAAGGTAGCCATTGTGCCCACAATGATGGTTTCCTGCTGGTGAAACAACGGAGAAAAGTCTCCAAGCATTGGTTTACGACTTCAGTCTGGCCATCGGTTTGAGGGTGATAGGCGGTGCTTTTGTGAAGAGCTGAACCATACAACTTAAAAAGTTTGGACCAGAAATTACTCAGGAATACTCGATCTCGGTCAGACACCAGTATCTCTGGAAACCCATGCAAACGTATTACTTCCTGCACAAACGCTTCAGCAACGGTCTTAGTAGTCAAAGGATGCTTTAATCCAATAAAGTGCCCATACTTGGTTAACCTGTCTACCACTACTAGGATAACATTGAAACCTTTGGAATTAGGCAAACGTTCAACAAAGTCTAGGGTAATATCTGACCAAACTTGTTCTGGAATGGGCAAGGGTGCTAGTAGGCCTGCGGGGACAATGTTGAGTACTTGTTCTTTTGACATACTTGGCAATTAGTTATATACTCCACCAAATGTTTTCTCATGCCACGCCAATAAACCTCCTACGTCAATCTCTTGTACGTCTTAAGAGCTCCCTCATGACCTCGAAAAACACTTGAGTGAAATTGTTCCAAGAGTATTGGAATGAAGGGAGATCCCGAAGGTATTACTAATCGTCCGTCTTTAAATAACATTCCTTTCTCCAAGTTGTAACCTTCTTTCACTTGTTCTCCATCCTCCAATCTCTTGAGGATGACTCCCAATTATTCATCCTTTCTCACCTGCTCCAACAATTCACTCTTATCCACGATTAAGGGTGCCACCAATGTGAGCTGACACAAGGTTTCATTAGGGGGCCTCCTTGACAGTGCATAAGCTACTCTATTCTCCACACCCGGTTTGTACTCGGTAATTCAAACTAATGAGATTGGCAGCCTACTGCTACTGCACGGTTGAAATGGCTTTCTGCTCCTGAAGATGCCTTAAGCTCCTTTGATCTGTCTTGATGACAAATTTACGACCAATAAGGTAGTGCTTCCACTTGGTGACTGCTTTTAATATGGCCAGTAATTTCCTCTCATACACTAACTTAATGCTCCCTTGTGAAGAGAAAGCTTGGCTTATGAATGGTAGTGACGTCTCTCTTCTCTCTTGTGACAGAACGGCTCCTATCCCAGCTCCAGAAGCGTCAGTTTCAACGGTAAACTCTTTAGTAAAATCAGGTAAGCACGGTTTGTTAGTTGCAATTTGAGGACAGAGAGTGCCGTATCTAGAGGCATGATTTAATCAGCATATTCATTAACCAAATAACTGCTCTTAAACTTAGGATCGCACAGGGATATATGAGACACACCCATATGCTCTTTAGCTGCAATGTTAAATTTCTTTACCCAATTACCGGAACTGGATCCATGAACGAAAATGAAGAAGAATGAGGAAAATGAAGTTATGGATATCTCTGTTGATGTGAAGAAAAAGTTGAAGAACATGTAAATCCTTTACTTTTGAACAAGGTGAAGAACAAGAGTCGAAAAAAGACGTTTCATATTTCCTTTGATGATCATGACATGGAATAATGACATGGAATGATGTATCCAAAGTGGCAAGTGAGCCACCAAACGAACATGTAATCAGCCTAATTAAACCAACCATCAAATAAAATAATTATAAGTCAGTCGCAACATGAAAACTTGATTATATTGTTAATTTTTTTCGAAAGAACCAAAGCAATAAAAAAAGGACAAATGTTTTATGCATATCTATTGAAGTTCTAAGAGCATGTCCAGTGAGATTTCTAATAGGGTTGCTCAAACCATTTATGGGCCAAAAATAAACAAAAACAAAAAAATGGCCCACTAAGCTTAGTATCGTTCTCAAACGAGAATTGGAAGCAACCTTGAAGACAAAGTACGTGTCAAATTCTGGTTGGGTGTTGATTAAATATAATACACATTTTTTCGATCTCCGAGTGCGATAAGGGACGGCGAGGTGCACCGGCGAGAGGCAAGGTTTTTTTTCATTATTCAATCCTGATAGGGGTTGTCTAGGTTCATGCAAAAAGAATATGAGGTTTAGGTTTTGTTTTGCAGGTTCTCTCTCATCAAGAGGTGTATGTCTGTATGAAGCCAGAGAGATTGTGTATGCTTCTCTCTTTCTCTCTCGTCCACGGTTTGCCTTCCAACTTTGCTTCTTTTTTTTTTCTTTTTTTTTCCTTTGATCTATGTTAGCTGATTTTGGTAAGATTTATTTGTATTTGTATTCTTTGTGATGTTCTATGTTGTCTATCTTAGACGAGACCTATGGTATTTGGTGAAACCAAAGATTGCTTTCGGAGTTGTGATGTTTAATGAGAGTCATTCCTGGAAGCCATTCGTAGCTGCCACTGATCTGTTTGATGAGAGTCATGCCTACCAAGGTCTGTTTGGTTTGTTTGTCTGTTTTACTTATCTTATAGATTGTCCGATGATGTATAATCTGTTTTGGGATGTCTCTTTCTTGTAGGTGCATCTTGGTTGTGAAAATACATAACAGAAAGAGGCAAGTTAATGTTTGTTCTGTTGATTTGTGGACTCGATGAAGTAGGCTTCTCGCAAAGCTAAACTCAAAAAGCCAATCTCAAAGAGCAATCCAGCTTCTCTCTTTCTCCTCCACGGTTTGTCTTCCAACTTTGTTCCTTATTTTTTTTTTCGGTTTGATCTCTGTTATGTAGTTTTCTAAGATTAACATTTATTTGTTTTTTTTTTTTATGTTCTATGTTGTGTAGCTGAGACGAGACATTGTTGTGTAGTTGAGATGTTCTCTATTCTGGCCATTGAAGATACACATATCACAGGCAGCCAATCCAGAAGTCAAGGTAAATACCCTAACCTTTTTTTGTTCTCTTCTTACTTGCAACTAGTTGAAGATGTTCACCACTTCTGCCAGGATTCAAAGACGGTTGTGGGCTGAGTTCATGGATCATCCAGATTATGGAGCAAGCATAAAATCCAGGTACATTCTGATATTTTTATGTTTGTTGTCACACGTTTGAAGATGCCTGTTTTGGGTTTAGGATAATCTAATTGTGTTTTGGTTGAAATTTGCTTGGTCATGCTTACTCTAAAAGCATGTGCAGTACGGCTCTCTCATTGAGTCTCTCACCACTAAAAATAAGAAAAAATATTAAAATTTTTGGTTTAGAAAAAAGTAAGTGAGATTGATTATTACTTGAGAGACATTGAACCTGTTATGTAGGTTCCATATAAAATATGTTTTCTTCATAATTGGTTCTATCAAAATCAATCTCTAATAGTTTCAAAAATTAATTAAAAGTAATATATATTATTTAAAATTACAACAGTTTTTAAATAAGAAATTATGTATTAGTGTTTTATTTCTTAGATATAGATTTCATCTCTTTATTTCTGTACACACCTTGCATTTCTTATTTCTCTCTCTTTCTTTGGTGATAAGAGTATGGATTCAAAACTACCATTTAATTTCTCCATGTTATGAATCTTCTTAGCACTCAACAAGAAAGAAACACTACGATTCATTTTCCTTTTAATTCAACCTTATTATTTGGAATTTAAGGTGTCATGATAATAATTTTACACATAATAATTGTCCTTTATGTAGATTATTTTGGAGAGTACTAGGATAAGAGAGTATGTGTTTATTTTATAGAGTAAATGAGATGTCGAGATCACACTTTATATAATAGGATAAGAGAGCCTTTGATATGTTAGTAACATCTATATTATTATGCCCTTTTGATTTTACTTATTTAATTTTTTTACAACATTAACCCCTAAAACAATTCTATAAATAACATTGCAGAGAAATTCAAATACTAAACTTTTTTAAATTGACCAACATTTGTTACATTTATTGCCAAAAAATCTTAACAACATATATACATTATGATTTTTCCAAAAACAACTCTATCCATTAAAGTTTTAACCCATTAAATCTCAAAAACTATTTTTATGGATGCTAGAATCTCTCAAATTTAAATGATATACAACAGATTTGTCAAAAAAAAATTATAATCTCCATAATTATATTAACTGAAACGACCTGACCCGTTTTTATTTTTTTTAATAATAAATAATAAATAATAATAATAATAATAATAATAATAATAATAATAATAATAATAATAATAATAATAATAATAATAATAATAATAATAAACTACAACAAATGGTCCAATACCCACTAGTCACCTAACCACAATCACAACGAACAGCGGAATAACCAATACCAATAAATAACCAATAATAAACCAATATCATAATTATAACAATATCCAAATACCAAACAACAAGAAAACATAGAACCGGCAACCTAGCAATGTTTCTAATGACCCAACTCTAGCAACCTAGCAATGCCAGACAACATCCAATCGAGTCCCTAGAACATCTTCCTCTTCATTGCCTTGATTCCACAATCACACTTTGCCTTTACCTGCACCACAAACACAAATTGAGATGCATGAGTATTTGATAAATACTCAGTGAGGCAATCCTCCCATCTACTGTGTTATACACACAAGCAACAATGAATTCAATGTTCCAAACAATAGACAAACAAAACACACAAACCAGGAAAACGAACATCGTCTCACTGGAAGGGAGGTGTCGACCGACACTGGCTTGGTGTCGACCGACACCAGCCTATTGTCGACCGACACTACCCCACAGTTTCGATCGATGCCCATTTTGCTGGTGTCGATCGACACTCCACCTGCAACTGCGATCCGTACGAAGCCGAGAGTCGAATATGGCTTCCCAATCTCCTCCAAATCATCCAATACTCAAAACCCATGCCGGAAACATCATTATGAACCTGTATAATCGAATCCCCAGCAGGAAAACACACAAAACAACAACAAACAAGCAAGAACAAGGAAATCAAGGGCTTAAATTAGCCATGGTCATGCACTCACCTCTTTGCAGGAAGATTCAGACCAAAAGCAACGAATCCAACCCTCCTAGCAAGCCTCTAGATCCTTCCTAGCTCCAAATCTCTCAAGAACAGCCAAGAAATCTCACAAATATCTCTCTAAAACCTCAAGAACAGTTTCTCTCCTTTCTCTTTGTATTTTTCTTAAAAACCACAAAGCGGCAGACAAAATAAAACTCCAAAACCCTTCTGGTAAACAATTCCCTTATATAACCCGGTCCAATGGTTTTTCCTTAACCAAACCGGTTCAAATCGAAAATTAAATCGATCTGGTCGAACCAGAATAAGTGGTGTCGAGCGACACCACCATGAGTGTCAATCGACACCCACCCCCAAAACGCTAAGTTTGGTTCGCGGGCGTTACAATTCTCCCCCACCAAAATAGATTCGTCCTTGAATCTCGAACAACACTCACCAAGGACTCATGTGCTACCGACTCCACAGCCCGCACTCCTCCGACCGACATACGAAAGGTCACCTCCAGGTGATAGACTCACGCTCCAGGCGTTATTTGCTCTCGACTTTTGGACTTTCCTTTACTCATAGACCTAAACCTTGAGTTTTTGTTGGCTCCTCATCAGACCTAAGTCTACATGCCATAATGTTGGCTCCTCATCGGGCCTAAACCCGCATGCCATAATGTATAAGGAGAAATCCAATATTCGTTTCTCGGGTCGTCACCCTACAGCGCGCCTTCGGATCGTCATCCGAAGTCGATATACCAACCACACTCCCAAGCCACAAAGTCTTGGAATATGACGGTACTAGGAGAACCAAAGTCCNAACAAACAAGCAAGAACAAGGAAATCAAGGGCTTAAATTAGCCATGGTCATGCACTCACCTCTTTGCAGGAAGATTCAGACCAAAAGCAACGAATCCAACCCTCCTAGCAAGCCTCTAGATCCTTCCTAGCTCCAAATCTCTCAAGAACAGCCAAGAAATCTCACAAATATCTCTCTAAAACCTCAAGAACAGTTTCTCTCCTTTCTCTTTGTATTTTTCTTAAAAACCACAAAGCGGCAGACAAAATAAAACTCCAAAACCCTTCTGGTAAACAATTCCCTTATATAACCCGGTCCAATGGTTTTTCCTTAACCAAACCGGTTCAAATCGAAAATTAAATCGATCTGGTCGAACCAGAATAAGTGGTGTCGAGCGACACCACCATGAGTGTCAATCGACACCCACCCCCAAAACGCTAAGTTTGGTTCGCGGGCGTTACAATTCTCCCCCACCAAAATAGATTCGTCCTTGAATCTCGAACAACACTCACCAAGGACTCATGTGCTACCGACTCCACAGCCCGCACTCCTCCGACCGACATACGAAAGGTCACCTCCAGGTGATAGACTCACGCTCCAGGCGTTATTTGCTCTCGACTTTTGGACTTTCCTTTACTCATAGACCTAAACCTTGAGTTTTTGTTGGCTCCTCATCAGACCTAAGTCTACATGCCATAATGTTGGCTCCTCATCGGGCCTAAACCCGCATGCCATAATGTATAAGGAGAAATCCAATATTCGTTTCTCGGGTCGTCACCCTACAGCGCGCCTTCGGATCGTCATCCGAAGTCGATATACCAACCACACTCCCAAGCCACAAAGTCTTGGAATATGACGGTACTAGGAGAACCAAAGTCCCCCAAGAGTCGCGAGCAAACAATTCTGAACACGTCTGAGTCCTATCCCTAACCAGGTTCCCTTCCCGTGGCTCGCATAAGACAACACAATGTCCTACCAACCACATATCCCCTCACTGGAATACCTCATGACCACACAAGGATCATCTCACTGCCCCACAGGCCGCCACGAAGGCCAAACAAATGTCCTAAATAGGACCGCCTCAACAGGCACTCTGGCTAAACAGCCCGCCACGAAGTCCACACAATGGCTAAACAGCCCGCCACGAAGGCCACACAATGGCTAAACAGCCCGCCACAAAGGCCACACAACGGCTAAACAGCCCGCCACAAAGGCCACACAAGCCCTCTCCCAGGCTCTCCGCCACCAAAAATGGACAAATTCTAACTCACATAAAACTTTCCATTTTTAACACTTACCACTTCTGGAAGCTTTCCACTTATAGAAGCTTCTAATTCAGAAAATTGTCCTCCAAAACACTGCCTTGCGGAAACTTTGTACCCCAAATACCACCTCATCTTGTTACTTAGTCGCACAACCAACCATTCCAAGCGACAAAGTAAACAACAGAGATGGGCTGGAATACTCCATTCCCGCTCCAGCAACGGATTACAGACGGGACCAGGCTAGGCAAGCTCAAGTCGCGGCTTGCTTCTCATACCACTTCTTAAACATTGCCTTCATCCTCGCCTCAGGCTCCCAAGTCTGCTCCTCAACACCATCACAGTCCCAAAGGACTCTCATCAAAGGAATCTTCTTCTTCCGAAGTCATGTTAGGCTGAAGATCCTCAGGAATCTTAGCCAACAACTGATCATCCTCACGGAGACACTTCCGCAACATAGACACACGGAAAACCTTATGGAATGCTCGCATAACCTCAGATAACTCCAGTTTATATGCCACTGGTCCAACTCGCTCAATCACTCTGAACGGACCCATATACCTCGGACTCAACTTAGTGTCAGTCAATGACCTGTTCGGTCCCCGCAACATGAACATCTTGAGGTCCACTCTATATCCAATCTGAAACTCAAGACCTCTCCTCCTCCTATCGGCATAACTCCTCTGCCGATCCTGAGCTTCCTTCATGTTCAGCTTGAGAACCCGAATCTTCTCCGAAGTCTTCTGAACAAAATCTGCCCCGTACATGCTCCTCTCCCCCACCTGAGTCCAGCATAACAGTGTACGACACGGCCTCCCATACAAAGTCTCATAAGGAGCCATGCCAATACTCGCCTAGTAACTGTTGTTATAAGCAAACTCTACCAAGCTCAAATGATCTGCCCAATGGCCACCCCAATCCAACACACACATCCTTAGCAAATCCTCCAACGTCTGGATCGTCCTCTCTGACTGTCTATCTGTCTGGGGATGATAAGTTGTACTCATATGCACCTTGGTGCCCATCTCTGCCTGAAATGCCTTCCAGAACACCGAAGTGAACTTGGAATCCCTATCAGACACTATGCTCGCTGGCACCCCATGCAACCTGACTATCTCCTTCACATACTTCTTAGCCAAGACTGCTGCTCCATCAGTTTTCTTAATGGCANGCCAACAACTGATCATCCTCACGGAGACACTTCCGCAACATAGACACACGGAAAACCTTATGGAATGCTCGCATAACCTCAGATAACTCCAGTTTATATGCCACTGGTCCAACTCGCTCAATCACTCTGAACGGACCCATATACCTCGGACTCAACTTAGTGTCAGTCAATGACCTGTTCGGTCCCCGCAACATGAACATCTTGAGGTCCACTCTATATCCAATCTGAAACTCAAGACCTCTCCTCCTCCTATCGGCATAACTCCTCTGCCGATCCTGAGCTTCCTTCATGTTCAGCTTGAGAACCCGAATCTTCTCCGAAGTCTTCTGAACAAAATCTGCCCCGTACATGCTCCTCTCCCCCACCTGAGTCCAGCATAACAGTGTACGACACGGCCTCCCATACAAAGTCTCATAAGGAGCCATGCCAATACTCGCCTAGTAACTGTTGTTATAAGCAAACTCTACCAAGCTCAAATGATCTGCCCAATGGCCACCCCAATCCAACACACACATCCTTAGCAAATCCTCCAACGTCTGGATCGTCCTCTCTGACTGTCTATCTGTCTGGGGATGATAAGTTGTACTCATATGCACCTTGGTGCCCATCTCTGCCTGAAATGCCTTCCAGAACACCGAAGTGAACTTGGAATCCCTATCAGACACTATGCTCGCTGGCACCCCATGCAACCTGACTATCTCCTTCACATACTTCTTAGCCAAGACTGCTGCTCCATCAGTTTTCTTAATGGCAAGAAAATGTGCTGACTTAGTCAACCGGTCCATAATGACCCAAATAGCATCAAATGTCTTGGACACTGGCAAACCCACCACGAAGTCCATAGTAATCATATCCCACTTCCACTCTGGAATGGGAAGACTCTTCAGCAAACCACCAGGTACCTGATGCTCAGCCTTCACTAGCTGACACACATCGCACCTCGCAACCCAACTAGCCACATCCTTCTTCATCCCGACCCAGTGATAGTACCGCTTGAGATCTCGGTACATCTTAGTCGCTTCTGGATGAATAGAGAACATGCTAGCATGAGCCTCTCTCAGAATCTCCTACCCCAACTCCTTATCCTTGGGCACACAGATCCACCCATGCACTAGAATAGTACCATTAGCCGAAACCTGATACTCTGAGTCAACATCCCTTGAGCCATTCACCAGCCCCAAATCCAACTCCTGAGCCAACCACACTCTGCTCAACAAATCTGCTCTATCAGCTGCAACCAAACCTAACGGCTTCTGAGAAACCGCACACAAACTCAATGCACTGATCTCTCCTACCAGAGAATCCATATCAATGCACTGATCACTCCTGAGCCGAAGCCGCCCGCTTCCGACTCAAAGCATCTGTAACCAAGTTAGCCTTACCGGGATGATAGGCTATCTCAAGATCAAAATCCGCCACCAGCTCCATCCACCGCCTCTGCCTTAAGTTCAGCTCGGACTGAGTGAATATATACTTCAGGCTCTTATGATTTGTAAACACCTGTACTTTTGCACCATAAAGATAAGATCTCCAAATCTTCAGGGCAAAAACTACAGCACCCATCTCCAAGTCATGAGTAGGATAGTTGTCCTCATGCTTCCACAACTGCCGCGAAGCATAGGCAATCACCTTCCCATGCTACATCAACACACACCCCAGACCAACTCTGTATGCATCTGTATAAATCACATAGGGTTCTCCCTGCTCAGGCAAAGCCAACACCGGTGCAGTAGTCAACATCTCCTTCAGGCTTGCAAATCCCTCCTCACACTCCTGTGACCAGACAAAAGGAACATCCTTCCCCGTCAACTTAGTCATAGGACGTGCTCTGTCCGCAAACCCCTGAAAAAATCTCTTGTAATACCCTGCCAACCCGAGAAAACTCCTGATCTCCGTGGCATTCTGCGGTCTAGGCCAATCCCTGATAGCCTGAATCTTCTCCGGATCTACAGAAACACCATCTGCAGACACAATGTGACCCAGAAAAACCCATCTCACGCTGCCAGAAACTACACATGCTCAACTTAGCAAACAACTTCTGCTCCCGCAGCTTCTCCAGAACTGCCCTCAAATGCATTGCATGCTCTTCAGGACTCGTAGAATAAACCAAGATGTCGTCGATGAAAATGATGACAGACACGTCCAGAAACTCCTGAAACTCGCTGTTCATCAATCTCATAAACGCAGCTGGTGCGCTAGTCAACCCAAACGGTATCGCCACAAACTCATACCCATACCACGTCCTTTTACTTGACGAACAACACCGATGCTCCCCACGGTAAAGTGATAAGACGTAAGAATCCCCAATTTTATTCCTCAGCTCTACTAGACTAATAATCAAATATGCTGACATCAACGCACCACCACCCACATATCCACACCTCTTGTCCATCCAAAAACCTCTAGTAACTTGCCTCTTAGGGAAACTTCCACAAGATAGCTTATTAGAAAGTTAGTTGTTCGCTTAGCAATTCTCCACAGCAAATCATCAATACGAGCGTAATAAACAAACAAGTACCATACGTTTCGCACATTCTGATTCACCGCATCAAATGCTTTGCAAGCTGCCAACTCAAACCACTTGCCTTATTTCCCACAGCAAGCTTACCAAAACCTTGAATCTAGTAACCTTGTCCATCTCCAATGAACGTAATCCAACATCGTCGCAACGATTAGATTATCCTACCATGAAGGCTTCTCGTGAACTTATGTATCTGGAAAACATGCCTTTCCCGGCTCAAACCAGCACCACCGACCTCATAATCCTGGCACAACAGCCACAAATTCATAATCGCTCTGGTCAATAAAATCCTGGCCCATTGGTCAACACATCTAAAACCTGAGATTAAACCACCGTCAATCCCTCGAGGTCTACATTCAATCGGTTTGTTTATACTCATGTCCTAGGTATTGCCTGCTTCCAACTTTCCACCCTTAGGTTGCAACTTTCGAGTCATACTGATCTCACTCTCAGACCACCGTCTTCGAGTTATACCATCTCACTCTTGGACCATAATCTTCAAGATCTCGGTATCACAGGAAATAATCATCCCCTCAGGAGAACATCATCCCCTCTGCCCCTCTCGGAGCCCACAGCCCCTCGAGCTATCGGTATTTTGGGAAAACCACCATCCCTTCAGGAGCAACAATCATTAACGACTATAAACATCTTCTGACCAAAAGTACCTCCTATGGTCCGAGTATAACATTGAAATGTTACACCTGCCCACTCAACTTCTAACATCCAACTGGATTAACCACCAAACAGCAAAATATCTGCTCCAAAAACATATGTCCACTTATCCCCCTCTCTAGGCTCAACAACTCTCGCAAAGCATCTCGCACCAGTCATCTACAACTTCTCCATCCTCCTAACATAAGATGGAAAAATCCTCAACCTCCTCAGCCCTCGGCTGCACCACGCCACATGCGGTACAACTGGAGCCTGCACTGGTACCCCTCACGGTCACCGCTCCAACAGCACGTCAACAGATCCGCCAAGCGATCATCTCGACCCTGGGCTTCACCAGCTGCAACCCCACACCTGGGTTCCCAGCACATCCGGCACACTCACCGGCTGAAACCCTCTCTGGTCCCTCCTGATACGCTTGCGACCCTCTAACATACCTCCTCGTGGAACTCTGGACCACACACTCACTCGCCTCGAGAACTCGCCCGACCACGGCCACGACAACGCCCACGTCCACGACCAGCAACTCAAACACCTTTAACCACTGATGTTCCAAGAACAGAGGCTAACAAGCATAGAACAAATCAAAACCACACAAAAAACATAACAATAACTCACCGTGGAATCTCATTGAAGGCTCGAAGAGGATTTTCTAGGACTCCATGCCACACACAATTTACTAACTCACATAATCAATCAAGACATGCAATCCCAAACATCACAACTCACGATCACACTTTGCCTTTACCTACACCACAAAAACAAATTGAGATGCATGACTATTTGATAAATACTCAGTGAGGCAATCCTCCCATCTACTGGGCTATACACACAAGCAACAATGAATCCAATGTTCCAAACAATCAACAAACAAAGCACACAAACCAGGAAAACGAACATCGTCTCACTGGAAGGGAGGTGTCGACCGACACTACCCCACAGTGTCGATCGATGCCCATTTTGCTGGTGTCGACCGACACCAAGTAGTGTCGATCGACACTCCACCTGCAACTGCGATCCGCGCGAAGCCGAGAGTCGAATCTGGCTTCCCAATCTCCTCCAAATCATTTAATACTCAAAACCCATGCCGGAAACATCATTAGGAACCTGTATAATCCAATCCCCAGCAAGAAAACACACAAAACAACAACAAACAAACAAGAACAAGGAAATCAAGGGCTTAGATTAGTCATGGTCATGCACTCACCTCTTAGCAGGAAGATTCAGACCAAAATCAACGAATCCAACCCTCCTAGCAAACCTCTAGATCCTTCCTAGCTCCAAATCTCTCAAGAACAGCCAAGAAATCTCACAAATCTCTCTCTAAAACCTCAAGAACAGTTTCTCTCCTTTCTCTCTGTATTTTTCTTAAAAACCACAAAGCGGCAGACAAAATAAAACTCCAAAACCCTTCTGGTCGACAATTCCCTTATATTACCCGGTCCAATGGTGTTTCATAAACCAAACCGGTTCAAATCGATATTAAATCGATCTGGTCGAACCAGAATAAGTGGTGTCGACCGACACCACCATGAGTGTCGATCGACACCCACCCCCAAAACACGAAGTTTGGTTCGCGGGCGTTACATTAACATTAATAAATTTCCTAAACCGAAAATTCAATTTTAGAATGATTAGAAAACCAATATTCACAAATATTTAACTTTAGCAAGAGGACATACATTTAATTCAGTATATATTTTATTTAGAAACTGACAATCTATATATACATGATGGTTTGAATTAACATTAATATAAATATAAAATATTATTAATTCGGTCTTGAAACACAGGTTTTCTTCATTTAATTATTTGGCCAATACTACTAATATTAGAATATGAGAAATATTAAATCAGGTAATTTAACTAAAATTTTGTAAAAGAATTAAAACATTGGTAATATTGTGACTTAATGAGACAATAGCTTATAAATTACATATTTATGTATTTAATTCCCTTATTATTCTTCTAATAATTAACAATCCAAACAAAATTAATCAAACAAAACAAACTAAATATAATAAAAACATATTATTTTTTAAAAAATGAAAAGTAGTCGTGTCTTTTATTAACAAATAGTTTCTTTTTTGTATTCCAAAATATTTTAAAATCACCAAAGTTTAATAAAAAAAAAATCTTACATAATCACATTCAATACCCGTCTAAAAACAAATAATAATATATTGATATTGATATTAGACTGACTGTGTTGTTAGAGTGGGTGTCAGGGAACTTAGGGGATGTGTCAGTTCGGTTTGATGTTCCGTGGGCTATCCTGTTCGGTATTTGTGTATGGTGGGCATGAAAATGGAGGTGTGGTAATGTGTTTGGTGTGGTGGGAAAATGTAGGGACAGGGTTCAGTTTGTGAAGGATATGGCAAAGGAAGTTCATCGTGCAAACTTGGCTTGTCAAGTGTTATCGAATGAACGGGTAAGGGTAGAGAGGCAGATCTCATGGGTTCCACCTAGGGAGAACTGGTTTAAACTGAACACGGATGGTGCCTCACGGGGTAATCCAGGCTCTGCAGCGGCTGGTGGGGTAATTCGTGATAGTGAGGGACGATGGATCCATGGGTTTGCGTTGAACATAGGTTACTGTACGGCCGCATTGGCAGAGCTATGGGGGTTTATTATGGTCTCTATCTCGCATGGGAGCGACAGATCACTCATGTGGAGCTGGAGATAGATTCAGAATTGGTAGTTGGGTTATTAAAGACAGGGATTTTGGATTCTCATCCCTTGTCATTCCTAGTACAATTGTGCTATGACTTCCTTTTAAAGGACTGGTCAGTCCGGGTTACACATGTGTATCGTGAAGCTAATCGTCTTGCAGGCGGGTTAACAAACTATGCTTTTACTCATCCATCAGACTTCCAATTGTTTGATACTTGGCTGGAGGATCTTCTTTCTGTTTCGATGAAGGATGCGAGAGGGGATGCCATTGCCAGATGGATTTGTTTGTAATTTTTCTTTTTTCTTTTCAGGGAGGTTTCTCCCTTTGTCTTACCAAAAAAAAAAATATTAGACTGACTGCGATATATAATAGGAAATAATATTAACACTTGTGAAATAAAGACGTATTAGGGTTTCTCTCCGGTTTTGATTTCTTAGAGCCGCTGACATGATGGGAGCTCCGAGCGCAGGGAATGATCTCACAACATTCTCTTGGAAAAGAGAACACGTCGGACGTTATCTTCCGGTGATGAAGCAAAGAGACGCTCGGAGATGATGCTGATGGATCTTGATATTCTTGATTGTCCTATTTGCTACGAAGCATTGACGGTTCCTATCTTCCAGGTTTGAGTATCCCTAGCTTTTTTTATTTTGACGATTTTTGGGGATTTTATTGAACTTTCGAAAGTTATGTTTTTTTTTTTAGTAAACAAATTGTTAGTTCTTGAAAATATGTTTAGAATTTAGGAAGACAAGGAGTATATATCACGAAGTTTAAAACATTAATGAATCATATTTGTTACATTATGTTCTCTCATATACTAATGTTAGTACACATTGCAAGGGTTAACCGGAACTCATTGGTTTGCTATTTCAGTGTGATAATGGACATATAGCTTGCTCTTCTTGCTGTCCTAAACTGAAAAATAAGTGCCCTGCTTGTGCTTTGCCTATTGGTCACAGTCGTTGCAGAGCAATGGAGAAAGTTGTTAAATCAGTTTCTTTCCCATGCCCAAACTCCATCTTTGGTTGCACCGAGAGTTCCTCTTATGGGAAAGAATCAAATCATGAGAAAGAATGCAACTTCTCTCCATGCTCATGCCCTGAACAAGACTGCAATTATACTGGCCCATACAAGGATCTCTACAATCACTATGCTCTTACTCACTCGAAAGGATTCAGGCTTGATTCCTTCAGTTGTGGCGTTTCCTTTACCAGCCTTATAAACATCAGCGGCACGATGAAAATCGAAAAGGAAGACGTCAAGAGGCTACTGTTTGCAGTGCAGTGTTTCAGGGAACCGTGTGGTGTGTATTTAACTGTAAGCTGCATTGCACCATCTACTCCAGAAGTGGGAGAGTACTCATATCATGTTTCCTACAATGTGGACGATGGACACACTTTGACTTATGGATCACCAAATATGAAGAGGATTCTCGAAGTGAGTTTTCATGTCCCCCAACAGAATTTCATGTTCATCCCGAACCATTTCTTGCGTGGTGACTGGTTGGATATAGAATTATGCATCCGGAAGTTGAACTAAAAATAACAAAGTTGGGGATATAGAAGAAGGTCCCTTTATTAATTATTGTTTTTGTTGTCATTGTAGTTAAAAGTTTTGACATGATGAACTAAGATTAGTCAATGTCTTGACTTAGCAAGGTTTCAGATTAGACCCGATGATAGGGTTGTAACTCGATTAAAGCTTTTGTTATAAGTTGTAACTCGTTTGGTTTTGCATTTAGTGTGATGATGGACGTTTTGTTAGTGTGATGATGGACAATTTTGTGGAATCAACCAACAAAACAATTCTCAATCAAAAATTCCATGATATATTTATGCATGGACCAAACTGACAAATCTTTTTTTCTTGTTCAGTTTATCTATGCATAAATATATATAAAACTTTTATAACCGATGTGCTTGACTACAATGTAGTATAAAACTTTTATAACTTTATCTTTATTAGTTTCCCAGTACAAGGTTTGATCAAATAATATTTGGTGATAGAAATCTTTTAAGAAATCTTGTTAATTTTTTGTCATTAGTTGAGCTACTTTCTTGTGTAATAATTATTAATTTGAACTCAATTTTATAAAGATAACCAAAAAGGAATTACCAAAAAAAAAACGAACTAAATTTTCATATAGTTGATTTATATTTGGTTTTCTTTTCTTTTTAAAACCTGAAAACTGAAAACCCCAAAAAATGAAGCGAACCAAATCAGAAAACCGTACGTCCACCTCTAATTTTACATAGGGAAAATCACATTTTAAACCTTCGGAGTGTCACTGAGTAGCACTTTAAACCTCGAGAGAATTTCACTAACACTATAAACCTTTAAAATGATTTTACTAACACTTTAAACCTTTAAAATGATTTTACTAACACTTTAAATCTTGAAACTGACTTTCATGTTTGTACTGCTATAAAAAATAGCAGAATCATAATATACGTCAACGCAAAATAGTTAAACTATGGTGGTTTAATTTAAAATTTAATTAGTTTTAGTTTTTATATATAAAATATATATATATATATATATATATAAATGTGCATTCATATTCATTCTAGAAAAAACTTTTACATGTTAGTGTTCACATTATTAATCCTTTTAATAAATGCATCTTCATTCGAGTGTTGCGGCAATTGTGTTGCAGGATTCTGTTGGGCATGCAATTTCGAGACATGTTAGTATTTAAGTCTTGATTCATTAATAAAATTGGGAGTCTAACTCCCTCTGTTTTACCAAAAAAAAAAATGCATCTCCACTGGATTCTGATTCAAACCGATTGACTTCTCATTGAAAATAATGAATCTTCTAAATATGTTGTCGTCTTCAGTTTTACATTTGTCAAATGTTTTAACCTTACCTCTGATTCTTCATTTTTTTTCTTTGATGCATTTTATTTGTTTGTTTTTGTTTTTTAAATTTTTTATCAGTCGTAATAAATAATTAAATGAGTATTTAAAACAAACTAGCATAGTTTAACTATTTCATGTTGACAGATATTACTGTTTCATCATCTTTAATGGTGGTAAAAACATGAAAGTTAGTTTTAAGGTTTAAAGTGTTAGTAAAATTATTTTAAAGGTTTATAGTGTTAGTGAAATAATCTCAATGTTTAAAGTGCTACTCAGTGACACTTTGAAGGTTTAAAATGTGATTTTCCCATTTCACATATACTGTTAGGATTTTTTATAGGTTGGTGAAATTTAAAAATTAGATTTTTTTTTCTTACTATGTTAACATTTGCAACAATCAACTTCAATTAGATTCAAAGGTAAGCATTCATTATCCCTATATAAGTAAAAGAGAAGTACAAAATTGATTATGGGTCGGGTCAATTAAAAAATAAACAAAATCAAAGGTACTCGGATTCGGTTGTGAAATATCCAAATTCTATAAATGGGTTACTCGATCATATATTTTATTAAATCATAAATAAAATATTAAATATTAAATGAAACTAAAATACATTTTCTAAAATAAAACTACAGTAGTTGCGAGAATATTTTCTGTACCTGAAAGTTAGGAAACTAACAAAATTAATGTTATATTAATCAATTAGTAAATAGTAAAATACCAAACAAAATATTTTAGGAAATCTTAATTATAGAAATACAATTTATGGGTAGAACCCGTAATCATAGGGATCTTGAATATTTTATATTTTATGAATAAATTAATAGTAAACAAAATTTATGGGAATGTTTTTAATTTATTATTTATATATTATTTTATTTAAATTTGGAATGTTGTAGTTTAAATCATTTTATTTTGGGTAATACCTATCCTTGGGCGTTCGGATATCGGGTCGGTTTCAGGTCGGGTAATTCGGATTTCGGATAATTTGGATATTGATTCTAATATCCATATGGATTATTAGGCATAATTGTTTGGATGTCGAATTGGTTTCGGATCGGGTAATTCGGATTTTGGATAATTTGGATATTGATCCTAATATCCGTACGAACTATTTGTAAAATTCGGATCGGATTTCGGATCAGGTTTTCATGTATTGGATACTCTTTTCAGATATTTCAAACCCAATTATTCTTTGCATATCCGAACAATCCAAAACTTAGAAGAAAAAAAGCCAAGAACATATTAAAATGTTGAAAACCATGTCGATAATGTCTTTAAAATTTTGAAAACTATGCCAATAAGGCAATAACATCTTTAAAAATTTGAAAACTATGCCAATAAGGCAATAACATCCTAAAAAGGTAAATCACCATCCAAAAGAACTAAGATAAGTAGAAAGATAAAAACAAAGTAAATCACAATCCTAAAATTTGAAAACCAAAGTAGAGCACCATCCAAAAAAACAAAGATAAGTAGAATGATAAAAGATGATCTTGCATTAATGACCTCCAATGCAAGCCAGCAACAACGACCTCCTTAAGATTCTTCTTAGTCCCATACTACAACTTCTTCATGTCCCTAATACAACAAAGAAACAAATTCTTAGTTAAAAATCAATTTAAGCATCGGTTTTTCATTTAACTTCTTCATGTCCCTAACATAAATCAAACATCAAATTTTAAACATTTACCTTACAAACGAGTGATGTGTTTATGCAAGTCTTCTAGTTTAAGTCTTGACATTCAAACTCTGAAAAGACAGAAAAATAGTAATTGATAAGTGTCAGTTATTAAAACTAGTAACTACTAAGAATGAAGTAATTAGGTTTGGGCATACCTTTTTCAAGTTTATCAAGCAGTTCAATTTCCGCAAGCAATTGTGTATTCGTAACAATTGCTTTCTCGCCAAAGTGATTCTCATTCTTCATCCACTGCTGCGTGCATATCAAAACTTCCACCATATTATGCGTTAAGCAACTTCTGTGTGGCTCCATGTCCCTCCCACTAGTACTAAATGCACTTTCAGATGCAACTGATGAAACCTGCATTGCAAGAACATCCCTAGTTATTTCTGATAAAACTGGACAATACATCCCACTCTGATCCAACCATAGTTCTAGGATTTTCCACTTTTTCTTTCAAATACACATCCAACTCATCCCTACCATCGTCAACCCCAATCTCATCGACCAACTCCTTATAAGCAAAGTCCATCCTCTCATACCCCATACTATCAGACATTAAATCAGTGGACTCACCTTGGCTAACAGAAGTCGATGTCTGAGTGGACTGTGATGATTGACCACTTGGTACTTTCTGAAGACGATTGCTATACTCCTTAAACAGAGATGTCAAAAAGTGGTGATTTTATCACTCATCTCCTTCGAATCTGTTGTATCTTTCCCATAAAGCTTATCAAAGCACATCTTAGCAAATTGCATTTTTTTCCGTGGATCAAACACACTTGCAACAATCAGAAAAACATTGATGTTTCTCATTCCATCCCAGTACCTATCAAATTTCAACAACATAGCATCGACTTTTGACTTCAACTCACTATCAATATTATTGCTTAGTGACATCAAATTCCTCTCTGTAGTCACTATCTCTCCATAACACTTATAAGAAGCAACTGAAGTTGAAGCGGACACAACCAAAGTAGAACTATAGAATATGATTAGAAATCTCACTAACCTTTCTACGGCACTCCAATCAGCCTTTGTAGGCGGCCCAGTCTTTTTCTTCCCATTCTCGACCTCATTTAAATAGTCATTGTACATCTTGTCCTCCGCCTCCATTCTATCAAATGCCAATATAAAATCAATAGCTCTTGACAACATTAAGTATGTAGAATTCCACCTTGTTTTGATGTCCAACGGTACCTCCCTCTAGTCATCTTCCCTGAGAAAACTTTCTGCTCAAAGGAATCACATCTTGAAGTAGAAGACCTCACATACTGAACAGCATTGTGTATGGCTGTCACATTTTCACTCAACTCATGCAAACCGTCCCTCACAATCAAATTGATTATGTGATCACAACACCTCATATGCATACACTCTCCATTTAAAACAAATGCTTCACTGCTCCTTAAGCTGAATGCCTCCTGAAACTTTTTCAAAGCAGAAGTATTTGCAGTTGCATTGTCGACTGTCACAGTTAAAATCTTCTCTATGCCCCACTCAGCCAAGCAGTCAAGAAGAACCCGTGATATTGTTGCTCCTTTGTGATCAGTAATGTACTTAAACCCAATAATTAGCTTCCTCAATCGCCAAGAAACATCAATAAAGTGTTCTGTAATCACCATGTAACTAGCACCTGTAGCTTTAGCAACCCATATGTTAGTTGTCAAAGAGACTCTTGGCTTACTAGCAACAATCCAAGTTCTCGGGGATGCTTTCATCTCCACATACATTCTAACAATGTCCTTTGTAGTTGTTCTTCTCGAATATGGCTTGTAGAGGTTGACTTTGTTGCAGAAATGTTTCCAACCGATGCTTTCAAAGAAAGCAAGTGGCAATTCTGATAGCACAATCATCTCATTCAAAGCTTCTCTGAAAACTTCTTCAGTAACTTTTCCACTCTGAAGTTGACCCTGATTATTAATCATTGTCTGTGATTGTTTCTGCTTCCATGCTTGAAAATGCTTGCAGCTATCCATATGAGCCTTCAAGTGAGAAGTCCCTGATTTTGAATCACAGCTGTAACATTTGTGGCAGCAATTGCACTTACATCTCTTGAGATTATCATCAAATCTCGTGAAGTGTCCCCAAACAGTAGATCTTGTACTCGGTTTTCTCTTTGGCTGGGCTGGTTGTGAAGTAACTCCACCATCTTTCGGAGCATCTGTCGGGGCATCTATTGGACTCGGAGCATCTTTCCTTTTGGTTCCACTCTCAGGTGTCAGATTTGGGTCATCTCTCTCCATGCCAATGTTGTCTGGAAATGGTGAGGAATCCATCTACACAGAAAATAATGCATAGTTAACAAACTAAAGTTTTGTTTCTATTTAAAGTTGTAAACTATAGACCTTATCTGCATCCTAAGGACATAAACTAAAAGACAATTCATTCACTGAACAAAATGAGATACAAAGAGCTTTTGGTTTTCTCAAATTACCGGAGGACAAGATTGTCTCTGATATTTACGGACACTTCCTATCACCATCAAACCAGTCTCAATGAAAATTTAAAATCCTACTTGCTAGTTGCAGCAAATTTTTCAAATGATTGCTAATGCTACAACCGTTTCAGAAATGTATTGGCACTAAAGGTAACAGAGTTTCTAAACCAGAACTTTAACAATCACCTAATTACATCGTTGCAAGCTGATCTTAAATCAAAGAACATATAACATCTCTAATTATTAAACATAAAATCAGCAAATAAGTTAATCCAACCATTAGGAGTAAATAATCAAGAATCATACAATAACGAAGGAAGAAGAAGATGATAACTAAGGAAGAAGATGAATCATAGACATACCAGAGATCGATTTCTTGATGCCTCTGATTGAGGAGACTTGGGCGGCGAGATTGGTATTAGGGATTCCAGCTTGAAAGTTTAGGGTTCTACCTTTATTTATATGTACATAATCGTGAGAGATAAGGCAATTGGAAGAAGGTGTATCAAGGAGGATCGCGAGAGATAAGGGAACGGGAAGACTGTGTATCAAGGAGGATCGCGAGAGATAAGGGAAGTTGAAGGTGGTGTATCAAAGAGGATCGGGGGAGATAAGGCAAGTGTTCGGATGTGTTCGGGTGTGTATCGGATATTGGTTATTATCCGAACCGATCCGATATCCCATAGTTTTAGAAAGCGATAACCGTTCGGTTATTATCTCTGCTTTGGTTCATATCCGTATCCGAGTTTTTCGGATCGGAGACGGATCTGGTATTTGGGTTCGGATATAACGCCCAGAGCTAGTAATACCTATGTACACAAAAGAGATACTAACTAAATTTGATCTTAACAAATGTGTGTAATTTTCAAAGAATATTTTCAAAACCCTAAACCTATAGTCGGTTATCTCTAAACTATAAATATTAGCATCATGCTGTGTGATTCACATATCATTCTCATTTTCCCACTAAACTTTATTTGCAAAATTGTAACAAAATTATGGCTGGTAATGATGGTTTCACAAGCCTCAATGCTATCAAACCTTTCAAACAAATCTAGAAAAAATTCAGGTGAAAGTCGTTCATTGGGAGCAATACTCTACTATCACAAGAGAGACAAATTACAAAGTTGATGGTTTTGACCGAATCATATGTAAGCTCTAGCTCTCACTTTCTAATATATTAGTAAAATAGAAATGACATTTTCTCATTCATTTTGTTTAATCTTAATATTAGTCCTTTTATTTGAAATTGTAGGTTTTGGAAAATATAATATTTTGAAGGTAAAAAAAAACAAAACCTAACCCGTAAAGTCATTTTTATATGCTTAACTATATCTCTAATTTATATAAATTTAGTTGCACCATGTCTAATTTGTGGATACTGCTCTTCTAGAAAATCAAAAGCATTGGTAAGTCTACTACATTTTTCATTTTTATTTGTATTTTCTTGGACATTATTTAGTTTGTAACTTTCATTTTCATATTATTGTAGATGTGAATTGGTTGTAAAATGAATAATTAACTATGAAGTGGAAGCTCAAGAAAATGTACCTGAATTGGTTAGTTAGAATTTTTGAATATAATATTCGGTTGGTGTGTTATAAGTATGCATCGTTTAATGAATGATCAGACTTTAAATTTGTTTGTAGATGACTCAATCAAATTTTGTAGATGGTACACACGAATTTGTATTCACAAAATATACTATTCAAATATATACGAAAACAAATTTTATTGGAAAACTATATGACACATTTTGCTGTTTAAATTGTCGACTGGTTTTTTAATTAATGTGTGTTTGACAAAAAAAATTAAGCACAATGTTAACTACAAACAATGTTAAAATCTACCAATACTATACATGCAAAAAAAAAGTATTCATCTGCGATGGATAGTATTTTTCTTTTTTTGTCTGTATTATATATTTTAATACTTAAATACAAACAATGTTAAAATATATGTAAGTACCCACTATATGTCAATACCTCTGTAGTATCACTTATTTTTGCTCTAAGAGTTATGTGGTTTGTAAAATTCACAATTATATGTTTGAGAAGGTTAGATTTGATATTTTAACAAATGATTTTTTTTGCAAGTAGGTCTGTGAAAACATACACTGTAGTCAATAAGTGTGTAATTTTTTGCCAATTGCAGTTTTTTAAAACTTTTTTGTTTTGTTTTTGACTACTCCTACGTATTAATATAAAATTATACTATATCGATAAATATTCTTCCGCACTGTAGCACGGATCCGATCCTAGTATATATTAATAGATAAGCATTTTCTAAAAAAAGCTGATGTGTCATTCAAAATATTATTTTTTTACTTGCACTCAGTTTTTAATAATATTTACATTTACATATCATTATATTTTTTTCCAAAAAAATAATTAACAACCAAAATTAATTTCTTATATTATATTTCTAACTTAATTTTGTCCTTTCATTATACTTTCATAAAATCTTTAAAATAAATTTTATGAACTCTTAGTTCATATGGTGTGATAATATAAACTTGATATTATAATAACTCATACTGGTTAAATCTTAATTATTATACAAAAATTTTACATATTCAAATAAAACTAAAATATATACACTACACAAAAAGTTTTAGATTTCAAATAATATTTTTACAGATAATTATAATGAATTTTGTAAACAAAAATTACAATAATTTATTTAATAATTATTTTATTCTGCACATCGTGCGGGTTGTTATCTAGTTTATCATAAAATCATCCCAACATATTTTGCTTATTCTTTACTGCTGACACGTGGATTCTTATAAGATAATTATGATAATTCTTCTTCACTAGGAAGTTTTTGTTAGGCTTTTGGGCCAAAATCATTTCAAAATCATTTATGTATTTGTACATGTTGTTGGACTTTAACTCACATGTGTTTGTTTGATCTATTTAATAAAAAATAAAAAAAAAATGATAGAAAACAAAACGAATTATTATTAGCTTAGAAATTTTAGGTGTATTAATCCAAATATTTTCATTGGATAATGATTTTAATGATATGTTATGCTGAGAAGAGTCTAAAAAGCTAAAGAGGGGGTATTGAACTTGTATTTTAAAAGATTTTAGAGTATTCTTAAAATCCTTTGTTACTCAACTTAGATTTATGTAAAATCTTTTAAAATCCTATGTTATTTAACTTAGATTTCCGAAAAATCATTTAAAATAATTTACAATCTCTTGTTATTCAATCAATGATTTATAAAACTGACTTAAAATCTACTATTATTCAAAATTTCAGAACTTTTTTTATAAAATGCTATTTTACATGATTCTAGTTGAAAAATATCTCCCTCCAAATCACATCCTTTGAGGTAGATTTTGAAAGGGTTGCAGCAAGAAAAAAAAATGTATTTACTACTAGCAAAAAAAAATTGAAACAGAACTGGCTCTTCCCCACACCTTTGCTCCATTCCCACCACTGGCAAATTGGGTCTTGTGTATCCCTCAATCCTCATCTCTCTCGCCAACTGGAATGTCTACAGGTTCTCTCGGCAATTGGAATAGGGTCTTGGTCTAACGCCTCTTATCGACGATTCACAAGAAAGATGGGGTTAGAGGTATCTATAGAGGCTTATCTGCATCTCTACATGGTGTGATTATTCACCGTGGCTAATACTTTGGAAGGCTCAAGCTGTGACTATATCTGCTGGATTGGCTTCTTACCCAATGGCTATTGTGGAAGAGATGGATTTTTTTATGATGAAATGAAGCAGTTTTTGGATTGTAGGTGATAATATTCGTTTTACCGTAATCGGTTTTGAGGATTTGTGTGTATGAGGAAAGAAACAGAAGGAAACTATTTTTGTAAATAAAAGACATGGATTGGCCTAAGCCCAAGTATTGGCACTGCAGTCGTATTTGATATTTTCTTGTCAATCGCTTTCTTCTCCCCAAATGGATAAAGCTGTGAGGTAAGCTAGAAGTGATATTTTCTTGTCAATCGCTTCATTATGGATAAAAATTACAAACGTTCGAATTTTGAGATACTCTTTTTGTGTGGATACAAGAAGAAAGTGGGTCAGTGGGTCTGTCCAAAACATTGTACTATGGTTTCTCCTTCTAACACGGATAATGTGGATTTTATTACGTACTTGGTTGCTGCAACTTTTCTGCTGTTCGTTGTTAGATTCTTATAGACTGTTTTGTCATCTTCTTCTCCTTGTGCTTCGTTTCTTTTCTTCATCATCTTCTCACTAACTCCTTTCTCTTTGTTGCAGCCTTGCAGGTTAATCTCAACACTAACCTGGGTTTGTTTTTGTATTGCAGTTTGCCCATATGTTCAATACCAAAAAAATGAACATTTCGTCCTTTATGTGGATTATTTTAGAGATCTAGTACTAAGATAAGAGAGGCTGTGTTTATTTTAGAGAGAGTAAACGAGATGTCGAGATCACACTTTATACAATAGTAGTATTAGAGGTTGGTGTTCCGTTTTTCGGTTTGGTGTCGGTTCGGTTTTTTTGGTTTACGATTTTTTTTGGTTTTATAAAATTGAAAATTTTGAAACCATATAGAAATCATATGTATATCGGTTTGGTTAGGGTTTGGTTTTTACGGTTCTACGGTTTATCGGTTTTATTAAAAGTGAATCCTGTTTGTGGATTATTTTAGAGATCTAGTACTAAGGTAAGAGAGGCTGTGTTTATTTTAGAGAGTAAACGAGATGTCGAGATCACACTTTATACAATGGTAGTATTAGAGGTTGGTGTTCGGTTTTTCGGTTTGGTTTCGGTTCGGTTTTTTTGTTTTACGATTTTTTTTGGTTTTATAAAATTGAAAATTTTGAAACCATATAAAAACCATATGTATATCGGTTTGGTTATGGTTTGGTTTTTACGATTCTACGGTTTATCGGTTTTATTAAAAGTGAATCCTGTTTGTGGATTATTTTAGAGAGTACTACGATAAGAGATCCTTTGATATGTGGATTATTGAAATATACTTGTATAAAGTGTGATCTCGTTAGCAAAGCAATCCCGTTGATGATTCCTATATGTCGCGCCTTTGATATGTTATTAACATAAACTTTATAAACAGTAGTCGTTTCGTTTATTAACAAAAAGTTTTTTTGTGTTCTAAAATATTCTAAATCACCAAAGTTTAATAACGAAATCTTATAGAGTCACATTTATTTTCTTGTATTTTAAATATAAAAACCTTAAACTAATCAAATCTCCTAAAAACTCAATCAAATCTTTTATAATTCTAAAATATGGATTTATTGATGGAACGATCAAGAAACCACCTGATGATCATCGTGATTTTGGTTCTTGGTCACGCTGCAATGATATTGTGTCTACATGGATCATAAATTCTGTTGATAAGAAGATTGGTGCTAGTTTGTTGTTTATATCGACCGCATAGGGCATATGGAAGAAACTTATGTCCCGTTTTAAGCAAGATAATGCTCCCAGGGTCTTTGAAATAGAACAAAAGCTGAATTCTATCCAACAAGGCTCGTTGGATGTCACATCATACTATAATCTACTAGTGACCTTATGGGAGGAGTACAAAAATTATGTTGAGCTACCAATCTGCACTTGTGGTAAATGTGAATGTAATGCAGCTGCTCTATGGGAGAAGTTACAGGAACGAGGTCGTGTTACAAAGTTTTTGATGGGGCTGAATGCATCTTATGAGGCTACTCATCGACATATTCTCATGCTGAAACCTATACCAAGCATCGAAGAAGCTTTCAACATGGTGACATCTGATGAAAGACAGAAGACCATTACACCAAAGCCTGATAGTATGATCTTCCAAACCTCTACTCCTGTACAAGACAATGTTGCTTATCCTGGTCCTCTCGATAATGTTGCGTATGCTGCTATTCAAAAAAATTATCGCCCTAGAGGTTCTAGGCCATTGTGTACTCACTGTGGTCATACTGGACATGTCATACAGAAGTGTTTCAAGTTACATGGCTATCCTCCAGGTTACATACCAGGATTCAAGAGAACTTTTGCTAACTATCAAGCGAAAAATCAGCAGAGTTTTGCACCTGTGACTCAGTTTCGAGGACATACACCTCGTCCACAGACACATTCTGTTGCTAATGTGGTCACTAACCAAACTCCATCTTATCCACAAACTACTCCTGCTCCTGCTGTCAATCTTGATGTGAGTGCTCTAACTGGTGAACAGATACAAACCTTGATTCAACAACTGAATGCTCAGGTTAAAACTTCAAGAATCCAGTTTCATCTTCTCAAGTCTCTTCCATCATAGAACATGGTGCTATGGCTATTCAATCTTCCTCTGGTAGTTCTCTATCCTTTCCCTCTAGATTTCCATCTTCCTCTTTACGCTTTGAGAACAACCGCCTTACTTTTCAACATCAATGCTTATCATCTCTATCCAAACACATTCCTCATGGTAGTTGGATCATAGATACTGGAGCAACTAGTCATGTTTGCTCTGACTTGACATTTTTTAGTGAAACAGTTACTGTCACTGGTGTCACAGTCTCATTACCGAATGAGGATAAGGTGGATATCACACATTGTGGTTCTGTTCAGCCTACAAAGACACTCCTTTTGCATGTACCATCTTTCAAATTCAATCTCATTTCCATTAGTAGTCTTTTACAACATAATCAGGGTTCAACTCATTTTTTCCCTGATTCTTGTTATCTTCAGGAGTCTACTCAGGGCTTGATGATTGGTAAAGCCTACTTGTTGCATAACCTTTATGTTCTGCATCTCGATACATCATCCTCTCTCATCTCACCGTCTTCGTCATCTGCATCTCCTCATTTCACTGGATCCTTGGAAGTCGATGGACATCTTTGGCACCAACGCCTTGGACATCCATCCCCTGACAAGTTAAAGCTTCTTACTGGTACTTTGTCTCTATCAAGTTTTAAGAACGATGTTCCTTACTCTGTATGTCCTCTAGCTAAGCATAAACGTTTACCGTTCTTTTCTAATAATCTCTTGTCTTCTCTTCTGTTCGATTTAGTTCATCTAGATATATGGGGACCCTATTCAGTTGAATCTATAGACGGATATAAATACTTTCTTACAATTGTTGATGATTGTAGTAGAGCTACCTGGATTTACCTTTTAAGGAATAAAAATGATGTTGTCTCTATCTTTCCTGCCTTTGTGAAGTTTGTTTTTACCCAATATAATGCAAAGATTAAAAAAATTAGGAGTGACAATGCCCCTGAACTAGCTTTCACTGATCTAGTTAAGACTCATGGTATGATACACCAGTTTTCCTGTTCCTATACTCAACTCTGTTGTTGAGAGGAAACACCAACACCTCCTTAATGTTGCTAGAGCTCTCTTTTTCCAGTCAAATGTTCCTCTAGCTTACTAGACAGATTGTCTTCTCACAGCTTTTTTTCTTATCAATAGGACCCCTTAACCTTTGCTACAAAACCGTACACCTTATGAAATCCTTAATCAAAAGAAACCAGATTACTCCTTTTTACGTTCTTTTGGCTGTCTTTGTTATGTCTCTACTTTAACCAAAGATCATCACAAGTTTAGCCCTAGTGCTGATAAGTGTATTTTCCTAGGATATTCTTTTGGTTATAAGGGTTACAAGGTACTTCATCTAGATGACAATCGCATTACTGTTTCTCGCAATGTTATTTTTCATGAAAATGTTTTTCCTTTCTTTGACAATCGGACTACACATGACTCATCTGATCCTTTTCATATGTCCATATTGCCATTGGATATTCCTCATACAGTAGACTATTTTCATACTCCTGCATCTCATACATCTAATCCTGCACATGCATCCACAAACATAAACTCCACTGGTGACTCTTCTGATGATGATGAGACTGTGTCTCCCGAGACGACCATTGTTTCACCATCAAATGTCAGGCCCAAGCGATCATCCAGAACACCAGGTTATCTTTGTGACTATCACTGTTCTCTTAACCAAATTTCTTCATCTTTATCTCCTTCATGTTCTCTTACCACAAAAAAACTTACCACTCCTTATCCTCTATCATCCTATATTAGCTATTCTAATCTCAAACCGACCTATAGGTCCTATATCCTATCTGTTACTTTAGAAACAGAACCTAAAAATTTAGCATCCCTGCGATGGACTGAGGGTATGAATGTGGAATTGGGCAACATGGAGCATACCCAGACTTTCAATGTTGTTTCACTCCCACCTGGTAAGAATGTTGTAGGGTGTAAGTGGGTCTACACAATAAAATACTACGCAGATGGTTCTATAGAACGGTATAAGGCTCGCCTAGTTGCAAAAGGGTTCACACAACAGGAGGGCGTCGATTACTTTGATACTTTCTCACATGTTGGTCGTCTTGCTAGTGTGAAACTGATATTGGATTTAGCAGCTAAGAAGGGTTGGAGCCTTACTCAAATGGATGTCACAAGTTCCTTTTTGCATAGCGAGCTTGATGAAGAAATCTATATGAGTCTTCCTCAAGGTTCCACACCTTCTTCCGGTACTTTACCACCTAATGCAGTTTGCAAACTAAACAAGTCCATCTACGAGTTAAAGCAAGCTTCTCGACAGTGGTACAGATGTTTTTCAAAGGCTCTGCTTGATGATGGTTTCTCACAGTCGTATGCTGACAACACTTTGTTTGTCAAAGAAGAAGGTACCTCATATATAGCTCTAATCGTCTATGTGGATGACATTTTAATTGCAAGTAATAATGATGAAGTTGTTGCTTCTGTCAAAGTTTGCCTAGCAAAACAGTTCAATACAAAGGATTTAGGTCCTGCGAAATTCTTTATAGGCTTAGAGATAGCCAGGAATTCAGATGGCATTTCGGTTTGCCAGAGAAAATACTGCTTGGACTTGTTAGCTGATAGTGGTTTATTAGGTTGCAAACCTAATTCTGTTCCCATGGATCCTAAGGTTGAACTCACAAAGGAAACCAGAACTTTGTTATCTGATGAACGACCCTATAGAGAATTGATTGGCCGGTTATTATACTTGTGTATCACGAGGCCTGACATCACCTTTGTTGTTCACAAGTTAAGCCAGTTCCTTTCGTGTCCTATGGATGTGCATTTTCAAGCTGCTCGCAATGTCCTCAAGTATTTGAAGAACAATCCAGGCTAAGGACTCTTTTACTCTGCATCTTCTAAGGTTTGCCTCAATGGGTTTTCCGATGCTGACTGGGGAACTTGTAAAGACTCACGAAGGTCAATTTCTGGTATGTGCATCTTTCTTGGAACCTCACTTATATCTTGGAAGTCGAAGAAACAGAACATCGTGAGTTCAAGCAGCACGGAGGCAGAGTATCGGAGTATGGCTCAAACAACCAAGGAACTACTGTGGTTTAGACAAATACTCCAGGACTTACGCATCACACCCGTTTCACAGGCCAAGTTGTTCTGCGACAATAAGTCGGCTCTTCACATAGCAAGCAACGATGTCTTTCACGAAAGAACAAAGCATGTGGAGATCGACTGCCACACTACGGGAGATCAGGTTAAGAATGGTTTTCTTAAACTATTCCATATCTCCTTTGCGAATCAATTGGCTGACATTATTACAAAACCACTCCATCATGGTCCTTTCCATCATCTTCTTCAAAGAATGTCTGTTACAAGCCTTTATGAGAACAAAGAATTATCGGCTTGAGGGGGGGGTATATTGAGTTATTAGTATATATGTATATAGGTTGTATACTGTATAGTTGAGTCTCCTTTAGCTCTCTATACTTATACACATGTATAGAGTATAAATACTCCCTATGTACTCTCTTTAGTGATTAATGAGAAATATCACTTTTACAACAAAGTTAATAGTTTTAATTAGTTTTTGTTCATTATGTTTAGTTTATGACTCATCCATCATATCATTATCATTTGCGATTAGAACTGATTGCTAAATCATTTGGTAAAACACTCCTTATTATAACTTGACCATGTCATATGATATGTATTTAGATCTACCTTTCTGTATTTAGCAATCACAACTATGGTAACTGATGAGGGGCGGAAGCTATAGCAAGAGAGATAGGGAGCGGTGTTTAAACGGAGAAGACGTATACTGAGCAAATGTGGAGGGTTGCTCTGTTTTGGTATGAGAAAAACAGAGTACCAAGAGAGAAGACGATGATGATGATAAAACGTGGGGAAGAAAAGAGATAGAGTTGGGATCTCTTCCAGGAATCGATCTCAACAAGGGTTGTGCAAGTCCTCCTTGCAGGGCTCTAAGACAAGCTCTTTTGGGTAGTTAAAACTACCTCTTTTTGGTTTTTTTCTTTTATCAAAATCAAAAGCAAGTTGTCCACGATCTCTATATATAGAGATGTAGATTAACACAAAGGAAACCTAAAAGCAAAGAGAATATTCTTCTCCCATAAAGAAATAGAAAACTAACATAAAGCCTAATTGGAAAATAAGTAAACACCAAAGCCGACACCACCGTAACTTGTTGGGCAAGAAACTCAACACTGAAACCCAACAAGAGTGTAAAATATGCTGCATCAGTAACAATCTTTTGAGATCTTGAAGAAGAATGGAGTGATGGACTGGCAACAGAGAAGAGTAAGTTAATTACTCAATTCTTTCTTATTACCATGCATCAATTTTTATGTAAACCATTATCTTTCTTTTTTTGTGTCTTCTTTGGTGTTGAACAACAGAGGTGTTAACATCAACATTAGGATTGTTCATAAGGTAAACGTGAGTTTTGTTATTTTAATATGAGGTTTCATAAACTGCATACTTTTAGTGACATTCTTTTGGGTTTGACATTGTTGCAGATTAAGATAATGGTTGGAAATCATACAAGTGACACCAAAGACCAACGACGAGACTAAGGAGGCCGCTTCGGAAGCACACAATTTTACTGCCACCGAGGTCTAAGATGCAGCTGGTTCCTAGAGGCTGATGCCAATCAAAAAGAAAGATTTCTCCTTCACTATCTTTGTTTTTTTTTTTTTTTCGTTTGTGACATATCAAACATAATACTATAAAATATGAAAGTAAATGTTTGTTTAGCCAAACTTAGAATTCTTCACTTCTACTCCATTTAGTACGCGTGGGTTTGAATCGCTTACATATTCCCATCTTCTAATTTTTTTTTTGGAAGAAACATATTTCCTTATCTATGGGAATCTTATTATACTTTTTTAAACATATTTCCTTATCTATGGGAATCTTATTATATAAAGTTTGATGTCAAAATTATTTATTAACAGAATTTTATGACATGTGTCAATTATATCATTCATATATTGACATATGTCAATTTTTAATTTATTAAAAATATAAAAAGAAAAATATAAAAATTCAAAACCTACCATAAAAAGGTTTTATATAAAAGTAAAATAGAGAAAAGAAAACCTAATTTTATTAAAAATATTTAAACAGTTTTAAAATTTAGAAAAAATCATTATAAGGAAATTATATATATATATATATATATTATTATATAAAGTTTGATGTCAAAATTATTTATTAACAAGATCGTGACATGTGTTAATTGTATCATTCAGATGTTGACACATGTCAATTTTAAATTTATTAAAAATATAAAAAAGAAAAATGTAAAAATTCAAAACCTACCATAAAAAAGTTTTATATAAAAGTAAAATAGAAAAAAGAAAACCTAATTTAATTTCAAATATTTAAACAGTTTTAAAATTTAGAAAAAAATCATTATAAGGAAATTATATATATATATTATAAAATGCGAAGTTATAATATTGTTTAATTAAATTAATTTTAAGTTGCTAATTTTACAAGAAAAATATTACTTTTTATATAAAAAAAATGATTGTGAAAATTATACAATTATTTACTGTTTCTAAAAAAATGTAAATACCCACCTTTAAACAAAGAAAAATTGTTGAAAAAAAAATAGATTGTCTCATATTTTTTTCAGCAATCAAATAATCTATTCAAAAAGACTGCTATTGTAATATATAAGATAGGAGTATGTAAGATTAACATATGCGTTTTTGCAACTACACAAATGTTAAAGTAAAGAGACATATAATATATTTTTTAATGTGTTCATAAAGATAAATACAATTTGTTGGTAGTAGTAAATACAATTTGTTGATAGTACAAATACACCTTTAGTGGTGATGTAGATACTAGATTGTAAATAGATATACATTAGTGTATTACAGCAAAAAAAAACTATTTTCTATAATTAAAAGTTTATCTATTTACTTTTATATATTGTTTTTACTTACGAAAAGAACTAAATATATATTCTTTTGTTAAATTTAATTTTATTTTAATAACTTTGAACTCATCTACATCTATTTTCTTTAACTAAAAGTGTATCTATTTAATGTTTTTTTTTTCTATCAAACAATTAAAAGGAAATTTTTTCGGTTAGCTGCCCAAACCAGAGGGAAATGATTTACAAAAGAAACTTCAGAGATAAGAGAACACAGAGCACGGGCAAGACAATCCGCCTTCATATTTGACGCACGCGGGATCCAAGAGATGGAAAATAGTGGGAAAGATTCCAGCGAGTTAAACTCATCGAGAAAGTTGGAGAAGGACGGTCAATATTCAGAAGACTTCACCATTGTGAATAACTTAGCACAATCAGTCTCAAAACGTTGACAAGTGATCCCTTCAACACGTATCCGCTCAATGGCTCACAACAACGTTTTTAACTCCAAATGTAGGGGGAGGGGCTCTGTGTTAGACACTTGACCCCCAACAACAAGGTTCGCTCCTCACCAATGCAACACCACCAGCCCAGTCATTAATGCACATTAGTTGTTTTCTAAGAACCATCAATCTGGCAACGAGGTGAAGAAACCTGGACATCTGAATACGAAGATGGAGCTGACATTAATGCCATAAAAGACAACGTCTATTCCCAGGCTAAATTATCACCCAAAGTCTGAGTACTTATATTATTCGCATATGTCTCTTAACCTTGATTTTTTTTTATGGTCTTAAAATCCATGGTAATTTAAGAAGTTGATCATGATCACCCTGTTGAGAGGCGTCCCTCCTGAAAACAAAATCCAAATTCGAGTACACCGACTCATATGGTAAATCCTCTGGCCTCTGACAAGACCGGAGTCAGAGATAAATCCCAAACTTCACACGAACGAGGACATTCAAAATAAAAACGTGGTTAATAGTTTCAACCTAGTAAAGTCGCATATTTTACATCAAATATCACATTGGACACCTCGGTGTATCTATTTACTTACTAAAAATATTTACTTTATATTCTTTGATAAATTTAATTTTAATTTAAAAATTATAAACCCGCACATCGGGCGGGTCCTAATCTAGTAAAATATATAATCTAAAATATATAAACTATTTTGTCTTCTTGTTGTCTAACACAAACTAAAAACAAATCGAAAACTACACTAATATAATTTTAAATTATAAAAGTTAATGATATTATAGGCAATTCTCATAAGTTCAAATCACAATATCTCTCTTACTAGGCCTGGGTATATGAATAATCTGTTTGGACTCGGGTATTAACCGTTTGAATTCAGATAAACCGGTTTAGGAAAATATACCATTGGGTAACTTAAGTGTTTCGGTTTGAGTTTGGTTTGGATACTCTCTTGTTTGTGTTTGTTTGGATTACAAATTTCAGAACCCGATTACTACCCAAACTACCGGGTACAAAAAAAAATTCTTAAAATTAGTTAAATTTAAATAAATTTAACTAAATTTTGACATATGTAACAAATATTTTTTGGATACTTTAATTATTTTAGGTATTTAGGTATAAAAATAATTGATATATTCAAAATTATAATTACAATTTTTGATAATTGAATTATATCCGTGTTAAATATTAGTAATATTGTAGATAATTCTGTATTTTTGGGTTTTATGGGTACCTGTTTGGATAGCGGATATTACCCTAACCCGAACCCAAACCCATCGGTTTAGCAATATAGAGCCCAAAAAAATTATTTAGGTATACCTGAATCCAAGCCTGAACCGATCATTTGGGGTCGGGTTTCAAATGTATTCGAGTATGATTTTTTCCCAGCCATATCTTTTACATATTTCTTTATATGTTGGATTAAAATATATAATCTCAAATGGATATTAAAACTACGATTATGAGATGTACGAAATGAGTTTTCTGTCTTGAAATAATCATACCACATTTCTGTTAATATATTTGTTTTTTTTCATGTAGTGTTCTTTACTTGGTACGAATTATGAATATGAATTTAATAAAATTATTAAAAAATACATTTATAAACATATTTAATATAATGCAAACATAATAACAAATTTAACTTTTAAAATTAACCCCGGTCACTAGTTTGATATTAATTTTCAAAATATTAGAATGTGTAAATAGTAAGTAGGATTTCTGTCAAAATTGGAAATATTTACAAATTACTATTAAATTTTATAATATTTTTAAATTCGAAAACCATGTATAATGTATTATATCATTTAACAAAATATATAAGTTTGCATTATATAAAACACCTTAGATAAATTATCTTGTTATGTAAATGGAGATTTTTTTGTAGGCAATTGAGAGTTACTTGTGTGTGGGTTGTTATATTAATGTAATAAAGATCATAGCATACAGAAATACCATTCATTGGTGTGACTAATTGTTTAATTAATTAGTGTAACCTGGTTTCTGAAATCATGTTAAGCATTGAATTAAACAAACTGTAGTGCTTCTATGTTAATTATATAACAGGTAAGAATGTGATATAGATGTCAAAAAGAATTGTTGTTACATTGGATTCTATAAAACGTACAATTAAAGCCTTCGTAGCCCTCTTTTTGTATGTCTTTATAAGATTCTTAAGACAAAGTTTAATTCATCATACATTTCCTTGTTATAATTTGTTTGTATATATTAACAATAGTGATTGTAATCAGTTGCCCAAAATATTATATCAAACAAAATATAGTAGTTTGAAAAGAATATAACTGATTTTAACTAATGCTCATATATAGACTCTCTGAGTTATGATACAAAAGTTGTTCAAAATACATTAAAAATTAAAAGTTATGATACAAAATAGTTTAGCCATTCTTCTATACTTTTTAATTTTATTGAATTTTGTTATAGAATGTGAGTTATTTATATTACCAATATACAATGTTTTTTATATATAGTCTCAAAAAGCCATAAGAAAACTACAACAACTATGCTGAATTAATTAAAACTTAAAAGAAATTAGGCATTTGTAAACCATTGAGTGAGAAGAGAAACCCATCCTTTGCACCTATATTGTTTCGCCCCTAGCTATATTATCTCACATGAGATTAACTCAGATAATCTCGACTCATATCGAACGCTAGATATTATCTATCATCTGGTGAGATTTGTGGACACATTTATAATTAATCTAAAGAGCAATTGTTACAGGACTAAACACGTGGCAAATCATTGTAAGACGTGGCTAAACATTGTAATTACGCTGATGAACAATGGTTACCACGCAAGTGCACACGTGGTAAATCAGTGTAAACCCTGGTGGTAAAAGTCATTTACGTGTGGTTAGTGGTTAGTGGTTAGTGGTTACAAACAAGTCCCATCAAACTCTTTGGAGTTTGAGAAGACAAAAGTAGGTTTATATATTAAAAAAAAGTGATTTTACAAAAGTAAAACCCTTTTATTTCCTTTCTTACATATAAAAAAGACTCGATTCTCCTATTTATATGTGCGTATGTAGAGTGTAGACGTAGTGTTTAAATGATTCAGTTCCATTTTCATCTTGAATTTAAGCTTATAGATATGGAGGGTGCCTCAAGCAGTGTTAATGGTTCGAGCAACATTAGCTTGCAAAAGAAGCAACGAACAGAGGATAAAACACGTCCGGCCATGTTTGATTTTGATGTTCTCGATTGTCCCCTTTGTTGCGAGCCACTCACTATTCCTATCTTCCAGGTTACGTTTCTACTTTCCAATATGTTAAGGCCAAGACTTTTCTTTAGCTTATTGGTTTTTTATATGCGATAACATAAACATATTCTTGTTCTTTTCAGTGTGATAATGGACATTTAGCTTGCTCTTCTTGCTGTCCCAAACTGAGTAATAAGTGCCCTTCATGTGCTTTGCGTGTTGGTAACAATCGTTGCAGAGCAATGGAGAGTGTTCTTGAATCGATCTATATCCCATGCCGAAACGCCACCTTTGGATGCGCCCTAAAAATATCTTATGGGAAAGACACAACTCATGAAGAGGAATGTGCTTTTACTCAATGCTCATGCCCTATAGAGGACTACAATTACACTTGCTCATACAGAAATCTTTACGCTCACTATTGTTTTTATACCCACCATAACATCCATGGCTCATACTCATCAAACAATTTCACATGTGGCAATTTTGTAAGTGTTCACATGAACATCAGTAATAAGATGTTAATTGTGAAAGAGCGTAGGATGAAGCTCTTGTTTGTAGTGCAATGTTTTAGAGAGCCATGTGGTGTGTATGTAACCGTAAGCTGCATTGCACCATCTGCTCCAGAACTAGGACAGTTCTCATATTATCTCTCTTATCTGTGGATGGACACACTCTGACTTATGAATCACCCGAGGTGGGGAAAGTTCTTAAAGTGAGCTCCCGAAGACCCGAAGAGAGTTTTATGTTGATCCCTGACAGTTTACTACGTGGTGATTCGCTGGATATGAAACTTTGCATCAAGAAGTTGAAGCAAGTGTAATAAAATATAGTTTGGTTTGAGATTGAAAGACGTACCGCGTTTGTGTTGGTTATCTTTTGTCTTTTTGTTATCATCTCTGTTGAATCACCCATGTAGCCCCCTTCGATGTAAAATGTTATGGCTGGAAGGAAAACTAGTAGAGTAACAGAGTTTGGGAAGTAGCGTACGTTCTTCTTTTTTTGTTTTGTTTTGTCGTGCAAAAAATTTATGTATCGTTCTTCTTTTAATCCGTAAGTTCAGCGTTAAAGTAATTCTTAAAATTTAATTGAAAGTATTACTAGTAAACTAAAAATATAACTTAGCCAGCTAGAAATTGAAACTCTAGAAATTGATGTTGGGAGAAATAATAAAGTAGAATTCGTATATGTTATTTATTGTTTTCCACTTAGAAGGAGAACGAAGAGGTTGAAGTGAAATTTATGACTGCGAGGGTATCATCTAAAAATATTTGATCCCTAAAGTTTAAGAGAGTGCTAAAAGTTTTGTTATGTCCACACGAAACTTAACACATTAACTTAAAGACTTTAGGGATTACAATTGCGATTGTTATGTGCACACTGAAAGGCGAAAGCTCTAGGCAGAGACAAGATTGTATATATTAATTCAGTTCAACTTTAAATTCAGACACCAGTTGATTATGTTTTCCGTTTTCGTGAGGAACAATTGTGTAGTATATAGAGGTGAAACGAAGATTTAATAAAAACTTGATAATAAATATAAAATACTATCTGTTCTATTTTTATTCGGAAAATAATAAAACAGCTATATCTGCGTAAATCATATATATATACATGACTACTTCTAATTTTTTTTTTGTCAGACTAATCCTAAATTTCTAACTTATTCTTTAATCGGAAATATCGATATTCCTAATTAGATAATGATATGACTTACGCAGATATAGTTGCATGTTTGCTTACTTTCTAGTATGCATTATTGGTGAAACTCATCTCCAGTAAAAGTAAAAAAAAAAACTATACAAGAATATATATTATGAACCAGAAAAAAAACTTAATTTTCAAATTAAAAAAATCAAAAATATAAATAGAAAAATCTATTCATAAACTCATATTTTAATAGTTTATCGATAAATTAATAATTAATATTTTTTAGATAAATTGAAATCTCTATAAATTAATAAAATTTCAATATCCACATTATTAATTTTATAGAAGTTTTACTGTATAACTTGCTCTTCTTGCTCTTCCAAACTTAATAACACAAGTCCCCATCATGTGGTTTACCTGTTGGCCAAATTCGCTACAGAGCAATGGAGAGTGTTCTTGAGTCAGTTTTTGTCCCATGCCAAAACGCAAAGTTAGGTTGCACCAAGAATATCTCTTATAGGACAAAATCATTAATCATCCCATCAGCTGGAAGGCACCTTTTCTCCATGTTCATGCCCAGAACCCGACTGTATATGTAGAAATGTGATGAGATTAATTTGTGATTGGAAGATTTAGTATTTATTCTTATAAGAATGGCGTTACAATATACAAGCTTATATGAATGTCATCTAACCTACTTTCCTAACTAATGAGATCATATAGAATATTTACAAATCATTTATTTGATTATGGAAGATTTACATATCTTCTAGATATCCTCTTATAGTACATACACTGGCTTATACAAAAATCTCTACAATCCTATAGGTTTTCGATCCACCACCTTCAAAGTTACTAGCAAAGATACATGTATAGTATAGGTATAGTCGTGGAATTTCTTTAGCGCCCAAATGTACATCAGGGACCATGTATTAATCAAAAGTGAGTATAACATGGGACTATACTATGGCTGCATTGCACTATCTTTAGGCTGCATTGCACCATCTTTTCCAGAAGTAGGACAGTTCACATATCATCTCTCCTATACTGTGGCTGGACACATATTATCACTTACGAATCACCAAAGGTGAAGATGATTCTTGAGTTTTAAAACACCTCGAGAGAATTTCATGTTGAGCTCTCAGATTTTATTGCGTAGTAGTGAATGGTTGGATATGAAACTTTGCATCAAAAAGTTGAACCATGATAAGAATTAAGAAGGTTATAGGGTTGTATAGAAGATAGTCTTTTTATTATATTCATAATCCTATATATGGAAACACTCTCTAATATTGCGCCTGCAGGTTTTCATTTTCTTGTTTAACTACATTGGTCCATTGTGGTTATTGTAGAAACTTTGACAAGATGTAGTTTCTTAACGGCTTTTATTTCTGTTTAGACAAGTTCTTTTTAAGGTCAATGTCAAAGAAACCTAATCTTATTATATAAATTTTGGTTCTCAAAGTTAGTAACTCACCAGATCGTAACACGTATTAATTTTAACGATTAAAGATCAAAATTAAAAACTCACCAGATCGTGATACGTGTCAATTTTAACGATTAAAAATTAAAATTAGAAAGTTCATCAGATCGTGACACATGTCAATTTTAACGATTAAAAATCAGAGTTATTAAGATTAGTAAAACAAAACACAAGATAATTGTAATCTTATTATATTAAAAATAAAACAACTAAGATAAATATACTATCTGTCATACATATCAAAGTTTCACTGTTATAAAGATTCTCAACCACTATATGTTAAAATAAATATATTATGTGCCATCCATATTTGGTCGTATAATTATAATATATAATCTAACACATTAAATTTTATGTCTTTGTTTGCACAAAATAAATAAATAAATGAATTTTATGTCTCTATGGTTAGCCAATTTTAGACACTAAGTACTGCAACAAGATTTGTGAAGGCACACGCGAAGAAAACGAAGATCGTGAAAAACCAATTGGCAGTCTTAGGAAAAAAACTTGAATTGAAGTCTGAACTAATATTTTTATTATATATATTAAAAATCTTATTATATAAAGTTGGATTTTCAAATTAGTCATTAATATGATCATGACACGTGTCAAGTACATTGATGGGATATTGACACGTGTCAAAAAAATATTATTTTTCAAAACAGCTGATTAAAAAAATAACATCAAATCTAAATAAAATTTACATGTTTATATCTTAAAAAAAATAAATCAAAAAACAAAATTAACAAAACTAATCTATTTTCCATTGTACGTTACTTATATTATACGTGTTTTCTCAATAAGATTTTGACATGTATAAACAAAAAATTAATTCACTAAGCATGTATATTATTATTAATAAATAAATAGTGAATAACAAATTTAAAAAGAATAACATAAGTTATGTCAAAAAAAATTATTATTTTTGAAACATATTAGGACAGCTAATTAAGAAAATAACATTATATCTACATATCATTACATGTTTATATAGAAAGCTTTGATCTTTGATTTTTTTTACGAAGATCGTGAAAAACCAATTGGCAGTCTTAGGAAAAAAAGCTTGAATTGAAGTCTGAACTAATATTTTTATTATATTAAAAATTTTATTATATAAAGTTGGATTTTCAAATTAGTCATTAACATGATCATGACACGTGTCAATTACATTGATGGGATGTTGACACGTGTCAAAAAAATATTATTTTTCAAAACAGCTCATTAAGAAAATAACATCAAATCTAAATAAAATTTACATGTTTATATCTAAAAAAAAATAAACAAAACTAATCTATTTTTCATTGTAAGTTACTTATATTATTCGTGTTTTCTCAATAAGATTTTGACATGTATAAACAAAAAAATAATTCACTAAGCATGTATATTATTGTTAATAAATAAATAGTGAATAACACATTTAAAAAGAATAACATAAGTTATGTCAAAAAAATTATTATTTTTGAAACATATTAGGACAGCTAATTAAGAAAATAACATTATATCTACATAACATTACATGTTTATATAGAAAGCTTTGATCTTTGATTTTTTTCCTGATATAATTTTGTCGATCTATTACGTGGGTCTTTGATTCGTGCAAGGTTTTTAATGGAAACTATGAGAGGCAATGAAATGAAATCGAAGTATATAAGTCCGCTAATTTAATCGTGGATAGAGACACTGATGGAGGTTCCAAAAGTGATTCTACAGTTAGTAGCATTATAAGTTTGGAAGATAAGTCGGTCGTTGATGTGTTTGGTCAAAATTTAGAGTTGTCTTTTCTGAATAATGTTGATGATTCCGGTACTGAAACAAGAACTGTTTGATCGAGTAATTGAGAAGCGGTTTCAAATTTGGGAAGTTGGAACGGTATACCATTTTTAAATTGGTTTCAAATCGGATTTATATGGTTTTCTATCAGATTAGGTTCGTAAACCGTTTAAATAAGGTATATAGAGAAATATATGTGAACTTTTGATTCGGGTAAAAATAAGTTGTGAATTTATGATTCGAAAATATTTGAGACGAGGTCATAGCTTTAAGTTGTTTTGGTACAATTGGATATTTCTGAAGAGTAAATAGGTCATTGATCCTTAACGTGATTATAACATTTGTCATGTTTTGGATTGGATATAAAGTGTCTATTTTGTGTATATGAGTTATTTAAGACTTATATGTACCATCCTGATTATAATTTTCAAATTATTATTTTCATTATATTATATTAGCTTTGTTTCAATTTCTCAACTTTTATTGAGTTAGTCATAAAATCATTGTAATCGAGTAGATAATTTTCACCAGTTGTTCATCCAAAATATCTTTGGAGTAAAAAAAACTTCATGGTTAAAGAAATTATGTCACAAAACAATTTTAGTAATTATAATAACTATAATTATGCCAAAACAAAAGTAAAGCAACATAAAATTTGTTTAATTTGTTTAGAAGACATTTTATTGGTGGTGATAAAGAGCATATTTTAACAATAAAATAATTTTGGGTATAAGAACATATTTTTAATGGTAAAACATAGAGTAAAATTATACGTGGTTACTTATTAGATGTTGCTTTGATGAATTTGTTACATGTCAAATATTTTGTGAATAAGTTGTGAAACGTTTTTGAAATTTGACAATAATAATATTTGTAATGATGAGTATTTGACAAAAGTTTTACCACGATCATATGTCACTTTGTTTTTCTTTTTATTTAACAATTTAACATCTCGACTTCTTATAGTTCAATATTTTCATGGAATTGCAGCTATGTATACTGTGGAGTTTCAAAAAAGGGTCTCCCACATGCTCATAAAATCGTCTGGATGGATGCTAAATGTAAGTTCTCAACTGCCGATGAGATTGATAAAATTATTTGTGCTGAAATTCCAGACAAGGAAAAAGATCCAGAACTCTATAATATAATATCAGAGTGTATGATTCATGGCCCATGCGGAAGCGTGAATCCGTTCTCTCCCATGGAGGAGGGTAGTTGCTCCAAGTTTTTTCCTAAACCTAATGTTGATACTACAAATATTGACAAGGAAGGATACCCTGTTTATAGAAGAAGAAAGGATGGTCGCTTTATCGATATGTGGTTCCTTACAATCGTGCTTTGTCCTTGAAATATCATGCTCATATCAATGTTGAGTGGTGCAACCAAACAGGATCAGTTAAGTACTTATTTAAGTATGTACACAAAGGAAATGATCGAGTTACTGTCACTGTTGGACCTCACCAAAAATAAGTAGTTGAAGATCCTAAGAAGAAACTTGCCCAAGAGAATAAGACAGTACAAAAAAACGAAATACAAGATTACTTTGATTGCGGGTATATTTTCAATCTTTCAAAAATAAAACATTTTCTAATTTATGATTCAACCTAATAAAAAATACTTCTCTTTCACAGATATGTTTCTGCATGTGAGGCTATGTGGAGGCTCGAGAGCTATTATACGAAGAAACACCAAGCAGGTATATTTGGGATGGTAAGGATAAAGCTTTTTACAAGAGGAAAACAAGAGCTTTCGCTATAGGGAGAATTAATTATGTTCCTCCAATCATAGACGATGCATATCATTTGAGGATTCTTCTTAATTCCAAAAGAGGTCAGACCAGTTTTGATGACATCAAAACAGTGAATGGGGTCATACACAAAACGTATCTTGAAGCTTGCTATGCTCTTGGGTTGTTAGATGATGACAAAGAATACATTGAAAGTATCAAAGAAGCATCCTTCATGTGTTCTCCAAAGTATGTTCGTATAATGTTTGTGAGGATGCTACTATTAGCCGTTTTGAGTATGTCTCATATTGTATGGGAAGATACTTGAGAGTTATTATCTGAAGATATATTAAGACGTAAAAAAAAAAAAAAAATTGAAGCGATCAGGTTCTGTTTTTAAACCTTTTTTTTTTGTCACCATTTATTTGATTTTATGGATCAATATAATTTATGAGTAACACTCTTATTCTTGCAGAACTCACATTAACAGATGAGGAAAGAAAGATACTTTGCTTACAGAGATCAACAAACAATTGTTAAGGAATGGTAGTTCTTTAAAGTCTTTTAAAAAACTACCCCAGCTACGACATGAGAATGTACCAGTTTTAAACCAGCTCATAGGAGATGAGAGAAGATTTTGTAATCAAGTTGACTTAAAAAAGAATCATGATGAATGGTTGCATATGCTTACATAAGAGCAAAGGAAGGTATATGATGATATCATAGGCGCAGTTTTACAAAACAGAGGTGGAGTTTTTTTCTTATATGGTTTTGGAGGAACTGGTAAAACATTCCTTTGGAAAGTAATTTCTGCAGCGATCAGATCAAGAGGAGACAAAGTCTTAAACGTAGCATCTAGCGGTATAGCATCTCTTTTGTTAGAAGGCGGAAGAATAACTCATTCAAGATTTGGTATTCCTCTAGATGTTCATGAAATTAACATCTATGTGCAACATGTCAAGGTCTTCTGATGAGTAAATATTGCTTCGAAACTTTGGATAGAAGCCTGAAAGATATAATGTGTAATCCTGATGATAAACCTTTTGGTGGGAAGATCATTTGGTGGTAATTTCTGTCAGATTCTACTGGTTATTGTTGGCGCTGGTCGAAAACAAATAATAAACTCATCCTTGAATTCATCTTACCTTTGGAAACATTGTAAACTTTTATGCCTAACGAAAAATATGAGGCTGCTGCAGAACATTAGTCCAAAAGAGGCGCTGAAAATTGAAGAATTTTCTAAATGGATTCTAGATGTAGGTGAAGGTAGGCTTAGTGAGCCGAATGATGGTGTTGCTGATATTGAAATCCCAGAAGAGTTGCTTATAACTGAAACAAACTCTCCAATACAATCCATCATTAATGCAGTCTATGGAGATTCTTATGCCTCAGAGCATGTTGCAAGTTAATTCCAAAGCAGAGTTATTTTTTGTCCAACTAATGATGATGTCAAACTCTATCAATGATCACATGCTATCAAGATTAAATGGTAAGTATTTCAATACTCATAAACTTATATTATACTTTTGTTTTATTTAGTTTAAAAATAAAGTAATTTTTTGTTCTTCTATTTTTGTATTTGGTAGGAGAAGAAAGGGTTTATTTAAGTGCAGATAGTTTAGACCCATCTGATAAACGATTGGCAGGAAACCCAGCATATAGCCCAGATTCTTTAAACACGATGAGAATTTTTGGTGTTCCAAACCATGCTCTTCGCTTAAAAATTGGATGTCCAATGGTGTTATTGCTCAATATTGATCCACATGGTGGTCTAATGAATGGAACTAGACTTCAGATTATAAAAATGGCAGACCATGTTCTACAAGCTAGAATAATCACTGGTATGACTTTTACAACTTAATTCTAAGTATAATCTCCTATATAATTAAGAAATTAATCTCAAAGAAATATACCGTTCCATAATTACAGGTACAGAATTGGAAAAACAGTTCTCCTACCAAGAATGGTAATAATACCATCAGATTCAAGACTGCCTTTCAAAATGAGGCGTAGGCAATTTCCTGTCTCTGTTGCTTTTGCAATGACTATCAACAAAAGCCAAGGACAGTCGCTTTCAAATGTTGGATTATATTTGCCAAGACCTATTTTCTCTCATGGTCAACTATATGTTGCAATGTCTTGTGTGAGCTCTAAGTTAGGGTTGAAAATTTTGATAACTCATCCAAAAGAAAAACCTCAAAGCAAAACAAGGAATGTCTTCAAGAAAATTTTCCAGAATATTTGATGCATTATCATAATTATATTTGATTGGTTCATATTTTATTTTTAATAATTGTCGTAATATAATTTATATTTACAAACTGTATAAGATTTTTAATTTTAATTATCCCAACCGGGAACCCTTAAAGAATGATGGTCGGTTAGTGTATACAAGGAAAAACCGGATTTCAAGTGAACCATTATTGAATACCGGCTATAGTTAGTAACGAACAAAAACAAAGAAATAAATCCTTATAAACTAAATAAGTTGAAACAGAGAGCAACTATACCAGAGATTAAATCCATATTACCATTTTATGGATTTACATGTAAACAATTTTGCCCAGCACGGGTTATTACCTAGTTTAGATTATTCTATACAACATACTTAAAATATTTGTAGGTAATATGTTCATAGAAATCATATGTAGATACTATAATTAAAGTCCTAATTCGTAGGGAATTTTGATGTAAGAAAGATGGTTAGATAAAGACATGATTATAGTGCATACTTATTGATTGATGGCATGTGCATAATGGTGCCACTTCAACATATATAGATTGATGCTTCTGACTAGATACATGACGAGAAAAATACCGTTCCGTACATCAATAGTTTATTCCACATTTAGTTATTCTTAGAGATAGATGTACTCGCTGATTCATTTATTTTCTCAATTGGAAAAGACATTTTTGGACCGATCTTCAAAGCAAGGTGTTACGGAAACAGGACATGATGGATTTGTCGGATTTTCAGAGAACATCAAAATCCTAAGAACCTTTACTAGAGAAACTAAATGACATTCTCAGATCTTGAGATACCATTGAGTCCTTTGGATTTGTAGAAATTTGCATAAACTGTAATGGTTTAATTTTCCACAATGAAACATATCGTTTAACCATATCAGATCACACCTTCATTTGGACGTCCAAACCGAAATAACAATATTAATTCATCAATTCTACATGTGGTTCACACATCTCAACATCTTTACATATCATGACGTAAATGTGTAAGAAAATAGTACCTAGCTCGCCATGTTTCATATTTTAAAGTGGACCAAAGCAGAGATTCCGTCAAGTCCTTTGGCATTGAAGTAAGCATTGTAGTCTCTAATGGTGGTCTCTCTGTACTTGGGAGGGTATTCTTCAGACACAAGCTCTCTAATGGGTCCGTATAGTGTAGGGTTCGGTCCCATGGAGCTGGTGAAGAAACATGCTACAGAGATCCGAGCCCTAGTAGCTCTGTTCGCCAGTACTCTATGCTCTAAACTTGTGAAGTTGTCGTTTGTTATAAGCTGCAATATTAATACCAAAAAATATTCTTTTAACAAATCTAGCGTTATATGGATACTTGTGCATAATTGAGGAACAATGTTTTGGTTGAGCAAACTTGCCTGTAGGAGATCTCCGACGTTGATGATTAGAGCTCCGGGAACATGAGGAACATCGAACCAGTACCCTTCACGAAGTACCTGAAGGCCTCCGATCTGATCTGGAAGAAGGACGGTAAGGAAAGAGTTGTCTGCGTGCTGACTTGTGCCTAAAGTTAGGTCAGGTTCTGGACACGGTGGGTAGTAATGGCCAACCATCACCAAACCCTTAGAGCAGTCCATGTCATTGAGGTGATTAGGGTTCAACCCTAAAGCTTCTGATAGTAGCGTAAAGAGAAAGTCACCCACATTCGTCACCTGCTCTGAATATTCTATCATGACATCCCTAAAACAATTCGCCATATATAGAAATGAATAGAGAGATTACACTTGCTGACTTACACATCAAGTTAAAGATATGGATTCATAGATATACCTTAAAATTTCTGGAAGATCTTGTGGGTTCGGAGGATCTGGAGCCATGTTACAAGTAACTGTGTCTCTCCAATTTGCTGCTCGAGAAGTGTAGAGATCGAAATTACTTGAATAGTGAAACTTTCTTGTTAAATCACGACAGTAGAGCTCTTTCCTCACTTGTGGAGATTGCTCGTGAAACCCACGAACTCTATCTTTCATCTTCTCAAGAAGATCGAGTGAAACTCCATGGTTGATCACCTGGAAGAAACCCCACTTCTTTGCTGCTTCTTTAATCCCTTCAATCGCGTTCTTGCGTTCGATCGCGGTTTCAAAGATCCGTCCTCCAAGATTAATCGTTGGGATCGTCTTGAGATGTAGCAAGTCCAAGGGAAGCGATTTAGGGTTTGCTAGATTGGCAAATGAGTGATGGAAGATGCGTGGAATCTGTGAGATTCCTGCCTCGACGAGTCCTTTCACACCCGTATTCGTTTCATCGAAAGCCTTAAGCTCACGGGTACGATCGAACGAAGCAACCTCCATCGTTTTTGTTTAGTAGAAAATAGAACAATATTATGGTACAAATCAACGATAGGACCAGTTATGCTACAAGCTAGCAAAACCATTTATTCATAGATAAGGTTGATAGCAACTGGGGCAGACAAGTCAACAAGAAGTTATTTAAGACAAAAATTCAAAGTTTGACGCATCTTTTCATTAGAAAAATGATACATTCTCAAATCTTGAGATAGAGTGATCCAGAGCTACCATCGAATCCTTTGGATCTGTATAACTTAATTTGAAAGCTCTGAAACGGTGGTTTGTGTCTCTATATTGGGTTAGTTTTGTTTAGACAAAAAAAAACCAAATTTTGTCTCTTTTAACCTAGACCTACCTATTTTGAGTTAATTAAGGAAATGTCATTGTTTTCTTGAGGTTTTAATTAAAAACATGCATGATAAATGACTTAAATCTCAGAGCACCTCCAAACGGTACAGTTTATAAAGAAAAAAGTATGTATATATTATTTTAGTTATATTTTTTTTTCATTTTTTATATTAACTGAATTATTAGATATGTGACATGTGTTCATTAATTAGTTTTATAGAACCCTAATAGATTTTTCGTTTAAACTATATTTTAACCTGTGGTACATCGCGTGCATATAATTTTTATTATTATTTATATTTTATATGGTATTTTTTGTTTAAATATTGGATGTTTTGCAAATAGAGTAATAACTAAATTTCCTGGCCGTTTATGCGGCTGCATCCATACTATTGTTTTGTTTAGTGTTTACACAATAAAAGTGATTACACAAACTCATAATATTATAAGAGCCTAAAATAGTCAACCGATTACATAAAAGTGATTACACAAACTCATACAAAAGAAACTGATTACATAAAACTCATGAAAATTTATAACAGTCAACCGATTACACCAAGGTGATTACTAAAACTCATACAAGAGAAACCGATTACATAACAGTGATTATTAAAGCTCATACAAAGAAACCTCTCTACACAAAAAATCCTACCACCATAATGATGAAAATATTTCAAACACTGGCATCTCTCTCAGCCTCGGTAACAAGATTATCATTATTACTATAAGTCTATAACCTGTAAACCCTATCACTACGGCCTGGTTACGAGTAAGGAGTATATACCTGGTTATGTCTCAGCACCGTCAACATCTCATCGATGTGAGACTTCATTATCTTCTCCAATTGTGCAAACGCCTTCATTAAACCCTCCATTCGCAAGTTCACCTCATCGATCTTCACGCTACTCCTCTGGTTGTGGGGATTTCGAATCTATTCATGCTCTGTGTTTGAGAGAATGAACACGCAGAAAAAAAACTTCAACCAATTACATAAACTTCATCAAAGACCTGATACTACACCAACAACTCAGAAAGCTCTCGCTCTTCCACACTCGAATCTTTGAAAAAACTTGTATCAATAATAACAAAACACCAAACAACTCAGTAATCAACATACTGCAATAAACGCAAATCCAGATATATTAGGTACTCAAAAGTTTCTTAAATCCCTCTGTTTCTAATCAAAAAAAAAAAAAAAAACAGAACCATCTATGTATACATTTTCGAAGTACATTTTGGGTTCTACCCTTTTATTTGTACTTTTTAAAAAACTTATTTACAAATTTAATCCCAAAAAAATTCTAAAAATATCATTACTTCAGATTTTGTTTCCTAAATATTTTACATATCATTCCAACTAAAAAATACAGCACAATCAATATGGAAACAGAAACTATGATATAAATAATCACACCTTCTATTGTGTATGGAAGATATTCTATCTATGAATCTTTTGCAAACAAAGAAAACAATAATTTAATTCTTTTTTTGTTTTCCAAAACATGTGAGTTTTGATTCTTAACGTGAAGAACTTCGATTCACATTTATTGAAATATTTCAAGAAAGCGGTCTAGGCGGCCGCCTAGGCGCCGTCTAGGCGCTAGGCTCTCAGCAACCGCCTAGACGACCACGTGAACCGCCTAAAATTACATAATATTATTTTAATATATATTTTTAATTTTTTAACTGTATATATTTTTATTTTTTTTTGTGGAAAAAAATAACTGTATATATTTAAAATTTTAAGTTTTATATTTATATACATATTTATAAATGAACATGTTATTAATCTAAATTAAATAAATGCATTTTCCTATTTTAAGTTTATGATTTATTATATTTTATTTTTTAACATATATTTTTATCTAATTTTATATATAACGTCATATATATAATGTTATATATTGTAAACACCTAAACCGCCTAAAAACGTCTAAACCCCGACTAGGCGTTCTAGGCGCTAGGCGCTGGGTCACCGCCCACATACCGCGTAGCGCTTTCTTGAACACTGGTTAATATATATAAACTTAATATAATTTTAAAATATTAAGAATATGTAAAATTAAAAAAGTCTAAACTACTATATAATATGGTTATATAGTAGATGGGTTATACAGAGGAAATGTTGGAATTATAAAATATCATTAAATTTGTTCTAACACGGGTTAAATCCTCATTTTATCATTTGTAAACACTATTAATATTAGAATATTTGACATATAAAATTAAGTTGATTTAACTAGGATTGTGTAAAATAATTAAATTATTTAACAAACAAATAAAATATAATATATAAATAATAATAAAAATTATAAGCACGCGGTGTACCGCGGATTAAAATCTATTTTATAAACAGAAACACCAACAAAATATAAAGCTCAATTCAATAATTAAGAAAAGAATTCAAACGACCTAACCCGTTTTTTTTAATAATATAATAATAATAATAAATAATTATGACTAGTGGTCGCATACTCACTAGCCACCTAACCACAATCACAATCAACAGCTGAAATAACCAATATCATTAACCAATAATTCACCAATCATAACCCAATAACCAACATTAATTCCAATTCATAAACTAATGATCCAAACAGCATAAACCAGAGAACCAACAATCCTAACAACATTCTAGGACTCAACTCTAGCAACCTAGCAACGCCAGACAACAATCAATCGAGTCCCTAGAACATCTTCCTCTTCATTGCCTTGATTCAACGATCACATTTTGCATTTACCTGCACCACAAACACAAATTGAGATGCATGAGTATTTGATAAATACTCAGTGAGGCAATCCTTCCATCTACTGGGCTACACACACAAGCAATAAGATCTCTCATGCCACAAACAACAACAATAAGACAAACCAGGAACATGAACAAGTGACCCGACACGATCCGGTTACTGTCAGAAGAGTGTCGACCGATACCAGAAGGTGTCGACCGACACTGGATATCTGGTGTCGACCAACACTAGTTGGGTGTCGACCGACACCTGCACGACACCCCTGAAAGCCTAACAGTGTCGACCGACACCTCCACATGATGTCGACCGACACTCGCTAAGTTCCCGAGCCGTCCTCGCGTCGGTGTCGACCGACACCACATTGGTCACCACATCCTCGCGTTGGTGTTGACCGACACCACCCGTCAACTTATTCATAGAACATGCTCTGCTCGCAAACCCCTGCACAAATCTCATGTAATACCCTGCCAACCCGAGAAAACTCCTGATCTCCGTGGCATTATGTGGTCTAGGTCAATCCCTGATAGCTTGAATCTTCTCCGGATCTATAGAAACCCCATCTGCAGACACAATGTGACTCAGAAAACCCATCTCACGCTGCCAGAAACTACACTTGCTCAACTTAGCAAACAACTTCTGCTCCCGCAGCTTCTCCAGAACTGCCCTCAAATGCATTGCATGCTCTTCAGGACTCTTAGAATAAACCAGGATGTCGTCGATGAAAATGATGATAGACACGTCCATAAACTCCTGGAACACGCTGTTCATCAATCTCATAAACGCAGCTGGTGTGTTAGTCAACCCAAACGGCTTCACCACAAACTCATAATGCCCGTACCTCGTCCTGAAAGCAGTCTTCCTCACATCTGCCTCATCTATCGGGATCTGATGATAACCCGACGCCAGATCTATCTTGGAGAACCAAGTAGCACCTCTCAACTGATCCAACAACTCATTGATCCTTAGAAGAGGGTACTTGTTCTTCACAGTGACCCGGTTGAGACCTCTACAATCAATACACAAGCAGAAACTCCCATCCTTCTTCTTAACGAATAACACCGGCGCTCCCCATGGTGATACACTAGGACAGATGTATTCCTTGCTCAAAAAATCCTCTAGCTGCTTCTTCAGCTCTGCCATCGCTGCTGGATCCATCCTGAAAGGAGCCTTTGATAACGGTGTCGTCCCTGGTTCCAGTTCAATCGTAAAAGGATCAAACCGAGAAGGTGGTAATCCCTGCAACGACTGGAACACGTCCTCAAACTCCTCTACAACCTGAATACCGCTAACCGTAGACTCCCTCACTGACTCTGGCATAGATATAGTAACCAAATAAGTCTCACGGTCCTTCTCGATCATCTTCCCAGCCTGAATGGCCAAGATCACGAGACTCCCTGAAGTCGGTCTAATCCCCTGAAAAACCAACTTCCCTCATGAACGCTCAAACTCCACTCTACCCCGATGACAATCCAGATGAACCATATGCCGATGTAACCAGTCCATCCCCAGGATAACGTCATACAGCTCCACTGGGCTGATAAGCAAATCCGCAGGTCAAGACTCTCCCGCGATCTGAATATCGATACCCCTCGCTCTACCAATGACCCTCAGAAACTTGCCTCCAGCAACCCTGACAACTCCTGTACGCTCTCCGGGATCCCCCACGATACCCGCACTCTCAGCGCACTCCGGAATAATGAAGCTATGAGTAGCTCCATAATCAAACATAACGTAGGACTTAAACCTGCCCACCAACAAGGTCCCTACACAAACCTCATGTGTTGAGAACCTAACATTGTATCACAGGACAACATAAAATCCGAACTTACTAAGAATTCACAAAGACAAAGTATCAGAGATTATACCTGTGATCGCCCCAACACTGGTCCCACCAGTCTCTACATTTGTGTAAACCCGTGGCGCCTGCTCAATCCGTGCCACCTGCTGCCCTCCCGGCTGCACCAGCTGCAACGTTGTCACTGCTACCGGCTACAACTTGGGACAATAGGGATTGATATGCCTTGTCTCCCTGCAATAGCAGCACACATGATCTGCTTTCGACGGGGCACTTCATGTGTAGCACACCTGAAGCAACTCGCACCACTCGACGTCTGCCTAGCCTCCCACTTCCTCTTGGTTCCCTTTGCAGGCTTACCGCCCTTGCTAGAACCTCCCTGATGTTGAACCCTACTAGGCTNTCGCTCTACCAATGACCCTCAGAAACTTGCCTCCAGCAACCCTGACAACTCCTGTACGCTCTCCGGGATCCCCCACGATACCCGCACTCTCAGCGCACTCCGGAATAATGAAGCTATGAGTAGCTCCATAATCAAACATAACGTAGGACTTAAACCTGCCCACCAACAAGGTCCCTACACAAACCTCATGTGTTGAGAACCTAACATTGTATCACAGGACAACATAAAATCCGAACTTACTAAGAATTCACAAAGATAAAATATCAGAGATTATACCTGTGATCGCCCCAACACTGGTCCCACCAGTCTCTACATTTGTGTAAACCCGTGGCGCCTGCTCAATCCGTGCCACCTGCTGCCCTCCCGGCTGCACCAGCTGCAACGTTGTCACTGCTACCGGCTACAACTTGGGACAATAGGGATTGATATGCCTTGTCTCCCTGCAATAGCAGCACACATGATCTGCTTTCGACGGGGCACTTCATGTGTAGCACACCTGAAGCAACTCGCACCACTCGACGTCTGCCTAGCCTCCCACTTCCTCTTGGTTCCCTTTGCAGGCTTACCGCCCTTGCTAGAACCTCCCTGATGTTGAACCCTACTAGGCTGGACTGTTGGGCTAGCCGCCACTGACTGTGCCCGGATATCCTCCTCAATCCCTGCTGCAATCTCGACCAGATCTACACGCGAAGCATAACTCCGCCCCTACAGTGAACCCTCAAGTCATCACGTAGGGCCCTCAAGAACCTCCTGATCTGAGCCTCCTCAGACTCCATATCCCGACCCTATACCTCAGAAGTCGACTAAACTCCAAGTCAAGCTCCCGCACTGACCGAGTCCCCTGAGCTAGCTGAAAGAACTGCACCTCCAACCTGTCCAGTGCCTCCCTAGGGAAATACTTGCGGTTGAACTCCAAGACGAAGTCAGTCCAAGACATCTCCCTCTGCACTCTCCTGGCTGTCACAGAACTCCACCACAACTGAGCATCACCAGTCAAATAGTGAACCCCAATGTCCACCCAAAACCCCTCAGAGCACCTCAAAGTATGAAAGTTACGTTTCACACTTCTCCTCCACACATCCACAGCGGTAGGATCTATACCTCCCGAAGACCGCTCGGTACCAATACGGCCCATCTCTGTCGGCATGCTGATATAAGNTGTATCACAGGACAACATAAAATCCGAACTTACTAAGAATTCACAAAGATAAAATATCAGAGATTATACCTGTGATCGCCCCAACACTGGTCCCACCAGTCTCTACATTTGTGTAAACCCGTGGCGCCTGCTCAATCCGTGCCACCTGCTGCCCTCCCGGCTGCACCAGCTGCAACGTTGTCACTGCTACCGGCTACAACTTGGGACAATAGGGATTGATATGCCTTGTCTCCCTGCAATAGCAGCACACATGATCTGCTTTCGACGGGGCACTTCATGTGTAGCACACCTGAAGCAACTCGCACCACTCGACGTCTGCCTAGCCTCCCACTTCCTCTTGGTTCCCTTTGCAGGCTTACCGCCCTTGCTAGAACCTCCCTGATGTTGAACCCTACTAGGCTGGACTGTTGGGCTAGCCGCCACTGACTGTGCCCGGATATCCTCCTCAATCCCTGCTGCAATCTCGACCAGATCTACACGCGAAGCATAACTCCGCCCCTACAGTGAACCCTCAAGTCATCACGTAGGGCCCTCAAGAACCTCCTGATCTGAGCCTCCTCAGACTCCATATCCCGACCCTATACCTCAGAAGTCGACTAAACTCCAAGTCAAGCTCCCGCACTGACCGAGTCCCCTGAGCTAGCTGAAAGAACTGCACCTCCAACCTGTCCAGTGCCTCCCTAGGGAAATACTTGCGGTTGAACTCCAAGACGAAGTCAGTCCAAGACATCTCCCTCTGCACTCTCCTGGCTGTCACAGAACTCCACCACAACTGAGCATCACCAGTCAAATAGTGAACCCCAATGTCCACCCAAAACCCCTCAGAGCACCTCAAAGTATGAAAGTTACGTTTCACACTTCTCCTCCACACATCCACAGCGGTAGGATCTATACCTCCCGAAGACCGCTCGGTACCAATACGGCCCATCTCTGTCGGCATGCTGATATAAGGAGAATGGACCCCCACATCCGCAGCCACTGGCTGCCGCTCCTCTGCCACCACTGGTGGCACTACTTGAGCTTGAGCCGGTGCCACAGGTGGCAACCGCTCCAACAACTGTGCCAGCAAACCCGCAAGGTCGACACCCGGGACTCCACCAACTGGGACACCTGCACCTGGGGCCCTAACATCACCGGCTACTGGAGCATCAACACCGCCCCCTCCGGCCACACTCATGGAATCCCTCTTGTGGACACCCTGCAACTCGCCGACACCCTCTGCTGTCACACTCTGGTCCGCAGTCTCACTAACCACTGGGACTCTGCCCCTACCACGACCACGTCCGCGTCCATGACCACGACCAGCAACAACATCCTCTCTAGCCATCTGCACTACCATGAGCAGAAGGCTAAGCACACAATAAACAGAACACAAAAACAAAACTCACAGTGGAATCACAATGTAGGCTCGAAGAAGATGTTCTAGGACTCCATGCCACACACAATTGACTAACTCACATAATCAATCAAGACATGCAATCCCAGACAACACAACAGAAACCTAATGAACCCAAACCTAGAACCGTAAGGGCTCTGATACCAAACTGAAACGACCTGACCCGTTTTTTTTAAAAAAATAATAATAATAAATAACTATGACTAGTGGTCCCATACCCACTAGACACCTAACCACAATCACAATTAACAGCTGAAATAACCAATACCATTAACCAATAATTCACCAATCATAATCCAATAACCAACATTAATTCCAAATCATAAAATAATGATCCAAACAGTATAAACCAGAGAACCAGCAATCCTAAGAACATTCTAGGACTCAACTCTAGCAACCTAGCAACACCAGACAACAATCAATCGAGTCCCTAGAACATCTTCCTCTTCATTGCCTTGATTCCACGATCACACTTTGCCTTTACCTGCACCACAAACACAAATTGAGATGCATGAGTATTTGATAAATACTCAGTGAGGCAATCCTCCCATATATTGGGCTATACACACAAGCAATAAGATCTCTCAAACCACAAACAACAACAATAAAACAAACCAGGAACATGAACAAGTGACCCGACACGATCCGGTTACTGTCAGAAGAGTATCGACCGATACCAGAAGGTGTCGACCGACACTGGATATCTGGTGTCGACCAACACCACTTGGGTGTCGACCGACACCTGCTCGACACCCCCGAAAGCCTAACGGTATCGACCGACACCTCCACTCGGTGTCGATCGACACTCGCTAAGTTCCCGAGCCGTCCTCGCGTTGGTGTCGACCGACACCACTGTCGAGCAGTGATTTCCTTCGAACAGAACCTTCGAATCTTGCCTCCAAACTTCTCCTCTTCGTCCCACACAATCCCAGGAATGAATCCTAGCCTCAGGAGCTACGAAAACTCACAAACAACCAAAACAACAACCAAACAACACACAATATCACAGAAACAGAAATCTTAGCTTAGATAAGCCATGGTCATGCACTCACCTTAGCCAACAATGAGATCTAAGCCCAAACGATGAAGTTACCACCACAGAAACCTTCCCACCACGTTCCTAACCTTGGATCTTCACTCTCACAGCAAGATCTCTCCAAAAACGCCTTCAAAACTCACAAACTCTCACAAGAACTCTTAGAAACTGTTTTCTCCTCTTTCTCTCTCAAAAACAACAAACGGCGACCAAGACAACAATAAAACACGACCTAGGTCGTTTTCCCACTTAAATATCTCGGTTCAATGGTTTTTTCCTAAACCAAACCGGTCCAAATCGATAATTAAATCAATCTGGTCGAACCAGAAATAAGTGGTGTCGACCGATACCACATGAGTGTCGATCGACACCCATCCCCAAAACGCAGAGTTTTGGTTCGCGGGCGTTACAAGAATCGATAGATACAAACCTGAAAGGTTTTCTGGATTTGGTTCACTAAATTCATAGATGGTGACCACCGAATTGTTAGGGTTTCATCATGATGGTCTCGGTCTCAAATATCGATTCATTCTCCTCCGATTATTGTTCCAATTTTGAAACAAATCTCTTCGCTGCATTCATGAAAGAGAGACAGAAAAGAGGAACAAAAAGAACAAAATGAATTTTTTTAAAATTAAATCTTCACCCAACCATGTACCACACATCACCAATAACTTAAACATCTGACGATGATTACACATCAGCATACAACATCTTTTTGATAATTTAAATAATGTAAGCATGCATTAACTCTCCACTGCATATATAAACTAATATACAACTTGTTAATTGTATATATTTATAAACTAATTTAAATTAACTTTTCTTAATTTTTATAAAAGTATGTATACAAATTAAATCAATGAAATTTTAAAACTAATAAGTATAACAATTAAATAATATATTATTAGAATATTTACATTTTTGTATAATTTATATTTTATTAGTTATTAGATAAGGACCTGCCCGTTATGCGGACTTAAAGTTTTGTAAATTACATTAAAATTTACAAAAATATATTAAAATTTGGTTTACGTTATTTATAAGTTTTATGTTTGCTATAATATACATATTTATATCTATTTACAAATCTTTTATGTATGTTACCATTAAAAGCGTATTTTTTACACCTAAATATATTGTATATTACAAATATATTCTTTACCACCACCTAGAAAATGTTTGTATGAACACATTAAGCCAACTATTATGTCTTTTTACTTTCACTTTTACATAGTGTTTTTAAATACTAATATTGTTGTCTCAAAAAACATTTTGAATAAAAAATATATTACATAGTATAATCAATGATGAATCATCACAATAGTGTATAACCAACCATGGAGAGAACCTCGACTCTGCCCTCTTCCCTATGGAGAGAAGCTTGCCTCCAACCTCCTCCACCATGAAGAGAACCTTGGCTCCACCTTCCTCCCTCGGGGAGATAACCTTGCGTCCAACCTCCTCCACCTTCTTCCCTTAGGGAGATAACCTTGTGTCCAACCTCCTCCACCATAAAAAGAACCTTTGCTTTGGCCTCCTCATGTATGGAGAGAATATGTTCACGTCTTTTAGCTATCTCAAAATGGCTTTCTCCAACAACCAATGAAACTAAAGACCATTTTCTAACGTCGCAAAATCTTTTGATAGTAACTAATGTTAAATTTTCAATGTATTTGTGGAAGTGTTCTTCACACCATGATGTAGCATTTGTCTCTGGAACGCCCCGACTGCCACCTTGCTTAGTGGCCTATTTCCATGGAACCAACTTCCTTAGTGGGCCCTACATCTACTCCTGGCCCATCTATATCCGACGGCCGATCTGTTAAATCTGGGTGGCTTTAAATACTTGTTTACTGACCCTACAAATCATCATATGATATTTCCCTGTGTTTGGTTCTCACTCGCACAGTTCTGACAGTCACTTCCCGATATGTTACTCATCCTTAAACTACTCCACCTCAAACACGATTAACTTTGGAGTTCTCTCAGGACTCGTGATCGAAAAGATAAGTGCACTTTGGTGACATAGGTGGTTAAATCAATTCTTTTAAACATATCTGCAAACCAGGGTGTCACAGTTTCGGAACTCCTAGGAATCTATCAACAACAATTTATGTTTTTTTCGATCTATCTATCTATTTTTGTTGTAAGCTTATGTTTGATTAGCCTATTTTATCTAACCATTAGTTTGATGAGCTTCTACTCCTTATCTCAATTTGAGATTGAATGAATGGTAACAATTATGTTTGCACAGAAAGGGTTTATGACCAACCAATCAAGGTTGGGAAATTAGAAGGAAATTAATTTGACCTTAATATATAAATAATAGAAAATTACAATCAAGATAATATATGAATCCTAAATAATTCAAAGGTGAAAAGAGAAATTAAATAAAACAATCTAAAAATACTACATTAAATTCAAAAATACAGTATTAGTATAAGAAGACGCACATATTAATCTTACCTATTCGAAACTGAAAAAGGATAAAGTAGGAGAAAATTTTGGTTTAGAAAAATAAAAATAAGAAAAAATTACCTTTCCATTAAAAAAGTTTTACCAATAGAACAAAGTTGAAAGCAAGATTTTTGAATACATTATTTTGTTAAATGAATAATATGAGACGATTTATGTTTATATAGAAGTGAGTATTTATTAAATTTAGAATTAATAATTAACTGTATATTTTCATTAATCTCATTTCTATTTTTTTTGTAGAATTAATAACTTAAAATTAAAAATAAATGTTATAATTTCAAATTATATCCTAAATTATAATTATTTTTAAAAAAATATCATTTATAATTTTTTGATAATTATATTTTTCATTATTAATATTATTTAAAACAAAATATTTTGTTTTTTGTTGTAATTTTCAAATCCGTCCTATTAAATATTAACTTTTACACATGTCAAAATCTCAAATTGATATAAACTTGACACATGTCAAAATTTTATTAATGACTAACTTTCAAAACCAAACTTTATCTAATAAGATAATGAATATATTAATTGAATTTATGTTTTTTAAGAAAAATATGATTATATGAGTTATGAAATCAAGACTATTTTTATTTACAAATATTTTAAAGTTGCTTTTTTCTTACTTTTAGGTAAGTAATTGTAAATATAACTTAAATTATTAAATAATAATAGGAAAATAAAATAAAAATCGGATAAATTGCTTACTCAAAAGGATTTTTATAGTATTCATTAGTGTGTAAATCTTACATCAGACATAATGCATCATGTTATTTTACTTTTTTGATTTTTAATTATATTTAAGTATTGGTTGTATTTGTATGTTACTTTATAACTATGTAATCTTTGATTTAAGTTAAAAAATTAAGGTGTTAAAAACTATTAACACCAAATAATAGTTTATTAAATGAAAATTTAGTAGACATTACTTCTAATTTTTTCAGCCTCTCTGATATACTGCTTTTGTGTTGAGCTTTGTATAACCCGGCTCCTGGAGGGAGAATTACTCTGTCCAAAAAACTTGATGAATTCTACTAATATAACTGGCCATTTAAATATAAGCCAATAGCCTTTGTGACAAGTAACATGATTTGCTTGATTGGCGGTATGATTAATATAAACACATATGTCAACTCAAGGCGTTGAGACGAAATTTTCAATGCTCAACAATAGTCCCGACCAAGTGACCTATAGTGCATTCTAAGCAGATGGGAGCTAGCTAAACTTCTAGTATAAGCACCCTAGTATAAGCATGCTTTTGAGTTCTTTGTTGATGTTGAGTATACGAACTGGCGACCACGGATACCTCGATACCTTTCAATTCTAAAGAACCCACCACCACCACAAATTCAGCTTTCACTGGAATCTCCTTCTTCCCCACCTGAGGACACAGAGCCAAAGAAACAAACGTTTGATGAGTCAACTCTTTAGATATCTCATACAAACAATATGGTGTCATCAGTAGATATGTTGCATTTTTATTATTTCAATTTTTCATGTGTGTCTATAAAAAAGTTTCACTCTGTTTCTTCTTCTTTTCCGGTTGCACTATTTGTTTTGGTAAGGAGAAACGCGTTATTAGACTTTTATTTATAAACAAATAAAACAAAAAAACAAAAATATGACGTTATTAAGATCCTTGGTAAAATACATACAAAAACTACGTCATCGATTTAATTTAATTATATTTTAAAGACTCGAGTCACTCAACATTAATTTTTACACAAATCATATACTGCATATGTATTTTCACACTTTGCTTCAACTAGTCTCTCACTCTCTCTCTATGAGACCAACCAAACCAAAGTCTTTCCTTTCTCTTCAAAATCTCACACTTTTATCTGAAATTATTCATTCAATTCAATTCATCAAATAAAGAAACAAAGTTTGCCTTTTTTTTTCTGTATCAAAATCTCCGCAGTTATATAATTTTAGTTCATAAAAATTGCTAGTAATTAAAAAATTTTAAGATAACAATTAGATTACTGTTTATTCAGGTGCTTGTACCTTCGGCCTTTATTGGGAAACGAATAATTTTTAACCCATATTATCTATATCAGCTATTTACAGTTTGTGTAATTGTGCTTACTCTGTGATCATGAATGAACAATGAACTAAAAATCTTAGGAAAGTAGGGTTTAGGCATCTCTCCGACATGGTTGGAGCCTCCATTTCAGAAGCTTCCGGCCAAGGAAATGGATCTCACACCATTCTTCCGCAAAATAGACAACTTTCTTCTTTACTAGACAAACTGATTGTTATTCTCAAGATCTTGAGATACCATTGAAATTTGAATCCTTTTGGATCTGTTAAACTTTGCATACAGTGTAATGGTTTAATCATTTCTATAGGCTATAATGAAACAATATCGTTTAAAAATTTACACCTTTATTTGAACCAAACCGAAATAACAATATTAATTTATTATTTCTACATGTGGTTCACACTCCAAGTTCCAACATCTTAAAATATATCATGAGTCGTATATGTATGAAAGTAGTAGCTCACAATGTTTCATATTTTAAAGTGGAGTAAAGCAGAGGTTCCGTCAAGTCCTTTGGCAACGAAGAAAGCAGTGTAGTCTGTAATGGTGGTCTCTCTGTACTTGGGAGGGTTTTCTTCAGACAAAAGCTCTCTAATGGGTCCGTATACTGTAGGATTCGGTTTCAAGGCAGTGGTGAAGAAACATGCTACAGAGACCCGAGCTCTAGTTACTCTGTTCGCCAGTACTCTATGCTCTAAACTAATGAAGTTGTCGTTTGTTATAAGCTGCATTAAAACCCAAAAAGACAAAAAAACCTTTGAACCAAGAGGACGATCACTTAAGCAAATCTAGCATTATATGGATACTTGTGCATAATTGAGGAACAATGTTTTGGTTGAGCAAACTTGCCTGTAGGAGATCTCCGACGTTGATGATTAGAGCTCCGGGAACATGAGGAACATCGAACCAGTACCCTTCACGAAGTACCTGAAGGCCTCCGATCTGATCTGGAAGAAGGACGGTAAGGAAAGAGTTGTCTGCGTGCTGACTTGTGCCTAAAGTTAGGTCAGGTTCTGGACACGGTGGGTAGTAATGGCCAACCATCACCAAACCCTTAGAGCAGTCCATGTCATTGAGGTGATTAGGGTTCAACCCTAAAGCTTCTGATAGTAGCGTAAAGAGAAAGTCACCCAAATTCGTCACCTGCTCTGAATATTCTATCATGACATCCCTAAAACAATTCGCCATATATAGAAATGAATAGAGAGATTACACTTGCTGACTTGCACATCAAGTTAAAGATATGGATTCATAGATATACCTTAAAATTTCTGGAAGATCTTGTGGGTTCGGAGGATCTGGAGCCATGTTACAAGTAACTGTGTCTCTCCAATTTGCTGCTCGAGAAGTGTAGAGATCGAAATTACTTGAATAGTGAAACTTTCTGGTCAAATCGCGAGAGTAGAGCTCTTTCCTCACTTGTGGAGATTGCTCGTGAAACCCACGAACTCCATCTTTCATCTTCTCAAGAAGATCAAGTGAAACTCCATGGTTGATCACCTGGAAGAAACCCCACTTCTTCGCTGCTTCTTTAATCCCTTCAACCGCGTTCTTGCGTTCGATCGCGGTGTCAAAGTTCCGTCCTCCGAGATCGATCGTTGGGATCGTCTCGAGATGTAGCAAGTCTAAGGGAAGGGATTTAGGGCTTGCTAGGTTGGCAGATGAGTGATGGAAAATGCGTGGAATCTGTGTGATTCCTGCGTCTACGAGTCCTTTCACACCCGTATTCGTTTCATCGAAAGCCTTAAGCTCACTCGCACGATCGAATGAAGCAACCTCCATCGTTTTAGTTTAGTAGAAAACAAAACAATATGATACAAATCGCATATAACCCACAAGAAAAAAGGAATGGAACTTTTTTCTTAAGGTCAAAGTCAATCATAGGACCACTTATGCTACAAGCAAAACCATTGATTCATAGATAAGGTTGATAGAAAAAGAGAGCCGCCTTATAAGTTATGAAAGCAACTGGGCAGACAAGTCAACAAGAAGTTATTTTAAGATAAAAAATGAAAGTTTGACACATCTTTTTATTAGAAACATACATTCTCAAATCTTGAGATAGAGTAATATTCGAGAGGGACCATCGAATCCTTTGGATCTATAGAACTTTTCCATGCACTGATTTGGTTTGGTTTTGTTCAGTCAAAAAAGGTAAAACAACTTTTTTCTCTTTTATTCTAAGCCTAGCTATTTTTAGTTAATTAAGGAAATGTTATTGTTTTCAACATTTAGCTGAAAGACCATAAAAAATAGGCTTTCTTTAGGTTTTAATTAAGAAAACTTGCATGATGAATGACTTAAAATCTTAAAGCACCTATATAGGTGAAAGACTCCTTTGTATTAAAAAAATATCATCTAGTTTTACATTTTAAAAAAATTTCAAATTTTGATTTGGAGGGAAATATGTTTCAAATTTTATTTTCAGGGACATATAAATCAAGGTCATAGTTTTGACTCCAGTTGAATATATAGTTAGCTCTTCTATTTATATGTTATTTGAGAGGAATCGTCTGAGGAGTCCCTAAATTTCAAATAAAAATCTGAAAACTCCCCCATACAAAACATTTTTTATTTTGATTTATTTTAAAATCGAAAACAAACACAATTACAACCATACCCTAGTTAAAAATCAGAAATTACCAAAATACCTAGGTTTTTTTCCCTCACCCACAAACGACCCACAAACCCAATCGGATCTATCTACTCCACTATTTTTTTTAATTCCAAACGGTTGTCTCCTCCTCTCTCTTCGTGAAAAACTAGAGGATACTAAGAGAAACGAGAGATCCTTTGCTCACTTTAATTGGAGGCTTTAATTGTTGTGTTGTTTGATTGATTGTGGACACTCATGAATTTTTAGCAAAATGGTGAAGACGAGGTGAACTAAGAAGAGTAAAATTGCTGAGGAAGAACAAAATTCGGAGCCGGCGAAGATTTCTTAGCCTGCGAATCTCCCTGCGATTGGTGATGGAGATGATGATGACAAAGTCGAAAGCAGTGGTAAAGAGGATGAGGGAGTTGGCTCAGAGACTGCGGGAGTATATGAGAAGGGAGACGAAGAGGATGTCGGAAGTGACGACGAAGAAGAAGAGACCAAGCCTGATCTCGATGGCGAAGAAGAAGTAGATTCAGACTCATCATTGGGAGAGACCGATTCGGGCGACTCCACCGAGGCAATGGTACGTAGTACCGATTGGTTGACCATGTAGAAGTAGGGAAAACATGTTTTCTGGGTTTGTAATACTAGGATAACATAGTATAACTGCTTGGGTTTGAAAAACTAGTATATCTAGGTATAACTATATGTATTGGAAAAACCTAGTTTTACTTGGTAGAACTATTAGTTTGGTATAACTTGGTAATACTTGAGACAACTGTTTGTTGCAGGATGCCGATGATGATGAACCGATGGCACTACAACCTATAAGAATGTAATTCCCAGCGGCAGAGTATAACAAGATGATTAAGTTATCTACGAGGTGTTATATAAAGGAAGTTTTGACAACATTTGATAAATTGAAGCATCCGCTCACTACGTTTGAGAGGATTTGGTATGAGAACCATTCACAGTTAAAACACATTTGGCACTTGCCAAGGGATGGAAATCACAAGGTTATGGGCATGTGGATGCTCCTTCTCCGGACGGCATGCATTGAAAAGAAAAGGGAATTTTGGTTTGTTGTTAATGGTGTTCACATCCCTTATGATATCAAGTAACACGCCTTGTTATCAGGATTCAATTGCCGTAACTATCCAATTAACTATAACAAAGCTGGAAGTAAGACCTTTGTGAATAATCATTTTTCGTCTAAGAAGGTAACTCGTGAAGAAGTGAGAGAAAAGTTCAAGGAGATGGTACCTATGAAACGGTCTCGAGATAGGTTGAAGATGGATGTCCTATACTTCTTATCCAGCATTGTTAGAGCACCGGTAAAGACATGAGAACAAGCAACAGAAATTGATGATTTTTTGCAAAACGCGGTTAATGATCTTAATTTTTGTAAGATGTTTCCTTGGGGGAGATATTCTTTTGATTACATGCTTGGATCGATAGCTCACACGATGGATCATTTTGATGGGATCGTCACAAACGGTGTATTATGGCCAGTTCCATGTTTATGTATTCCTTTGGAGGTAAGTAAAATGTATTTAGTATTGGATGTTGCTAATTGTTCTTATAATTGAAGCTAAGTATAACTATATGTTTGTTGTCTAGCTTTTAGCATTTGAGGCGATTCAACATTTGAGGACTCAATTCGTAGAAGATAATCCAGGAGGAGACGTTACATGTCCTAGGATGTGTAGGATAAAGTTCAAGAAAAGTGAACTGAGAGGGTTTCCTCTTGAGAGAATAAATGATAAACTTGGTACAATTAAGGTTAGTTTTTATAGTTATTCTTATCATCCTATTTATCCTTTGCATATGAATGAGTTTCGGGTAATAGGTTTTAATCTTTATATGTTTACAGGACATAGATAGTATCCTAATACCTGAAAATGATAATGAGAAGTCTCTTATGGCTGGAATCACTAAAGAAGATGACGTCGATGATGCACATGATGTTGTTGTCAACATTTGGATGCAACGTTATATACGAGGATATCATGTCTTGTTTGAAAACATGTTCAATGAAGATTTTCAGTCCCGAGCAGTAGGAGGAGGAGTAGGAGGAGTAGGTGTAGGAGGAGTATGAGGGGAACATGAGAACGTGAACAAGGAAAGAGCCTTGATTGAAGAATCGGTATACCCTAGTGTATCTGATTTCGTGGATCTCTGAAACACCTTTAAAAGTGAGATGAAAGATAAGATGAAAGAAATTGTGGATAGTCTTAATGGGTGGGAAGAAAAAGTCACAACATTGGGAGAGAGAGTTGCATCATTGGAAGAGAAATCAAAGGTAAGATTTGTTTTTTTTGGTAAAACTAGAGTATAACAGTTAGTTAGTATTAATATCTTAAAATACTTTTGTCTTTGAGCAACTTGTAAAACTTTGGAAAACTATGCTGTGTTGATTTTATGTTGAAATACTTGGTAAAACTTGGTATTAATATCTTAAATTATTTTTGTCTTTGAGCAACTTGTAAAACTTAGAAAAACTATGTTGTGTTGATTTTATGTTGAAATAATCGGTAAAACTTGGTATTAATATCTTAAATTATTTTTGTCTTTGAGAAACTTGGTAAAACTTAGGAAAACTATATTGTTTTACTTGATAATATGTTGAAATACTAGGTAAAACTTGGTATTAATATCTTAAATTATTTTTGTCTTTGAGCAACTTGGTAAAACTATGTTGTTTTACTTAATAAAAAATGATAAAACATAGAGAATTCTTAAGGGAAGTCTTACAACACATAGATAAAAGAAGATTGTACAGACAAGATAAATTATGAGAATCAAGTCATATGGAACACAAATTCATTCAGTTTTGCAATATCTTCTGCATTGGAATCTGCAACACTTATCACAAACTCTTTTAGGTTTCCAATCTCCATATGCATTTGCTCCATCTGAAATCCGAGGTTTCATAGCTTCACGGACTGCTCATTAACCTCCATCCTTAATTTGCTCACCTCTTCTTTCACAGCATCATCCCCGTTTTTACGAACATAGAAGCCATTGTCTTGCACAAAACTTGGTAAATACACTAGAATTTATGACGACAATAAACGAATCAATGCCAGTACACTTAAATCACCTCAGACACAATGCATTTGAAGTATCTCCTTCCTTCGTTTGAAGAAATCTCTTCGATGATGCGTGCACCACATGAACAAAATGTAGGAATATCGTAGTCACCATCACCATCAGCGTAGGCAGATAATCCGTCGATTAATTTTTTGTTCCTTTTCATATCTCTGTAGTATGGATCCTCCTCGTCCATGTTAGCAAACTTAATGAAATTCAGATAAGAAACGGAATAATAAGATACCGAGATCGTAAAAAATTGAGACAATATTAAAAGAAAATAGCGATTGGAAGAAAAAAATCTTACCCAAGTGATGAGTGAATCTGAATCCGAGATTGTGAAAGAATTGATGGATAATCTCGTATATTTCTAGAAGAGAGAATGGAGATCTCGAGAGAGTGATATAATTTGGGGATTTTTGCATTTTTAGGAATTTTTGGGGATTTTTCAATTTTTTTAAAAAAATAATTCGTATTTTCAATCAATATAGTTTTACCAGTTGTACTTGTTTTACCAGTTGTACCTGTTTTACCAGTTATGCTTGTTTTACCAGTTGTATATGTTTTACTAGTTGTACCTAGTATTACCAGAGTGTAATAGAAGCAAAATATAGTATTACCAAGTTGCAACAGAACCTTAATAGCAAAGTCTCTAAGTGTTGGTGTAGATCCTCCATAAGAAGACCACCACTCAACTGGTGCTTTTAACTTCCTTTGTCTTTTCACCATGGGCATCGCAAAGAGTCCTTCAGCATTTTTAAACACCGCCAACTCTGTGTCTATCTTATCTTGATTTGCAAGTTCAGTAACCAACATTTCAATAACACTATAGAGACCTTTCACAACCTCTTCACAGTTAACCCTAGACTCTAGATTATACTGAAATTCTGGATTCATAAAGTAGCCGGCAGCGTGCAAAAGATGATGGAGTTGTCAATCCCATCTCTTATCAATGATTGCAAATGCATCTTTGTACTGTTCTTCCTTCTCATTGAAGGTCTTAGCAATGGCCTCTTTAGCCCTATCCATGGCTTCATAAATGTACCCCATAACTGGTTTTTTCTCTCCATCAACCAACCTAAGAACCTTAACTAGAGGCCTTGTTAACTTCAGTGCATACAACACGCTGTGCCAAAATATGTTGCTCATGATGAACTTTTTCACATTCAGTGCTCCTACATCCTTTGGCCACTTTAAATCAGTCCATTCTTCAGAAGTTACAAAACTTCTCAAGTTTTTCCTCTGCTTGTGATACTGCGCAAGTGTGATGAATGATGTAGCAAACCGAGTAACAGTTGGTCTATGTATATTTTCTTGGTTTGTGAATTTCCTCATCATATTCACAAGAGAAGTGTGACTATAGATGTTGTCGTACATGTAGATGCAGTTCTTGGTTGCAGATTTCACCATAGGAAGTTTTTCTATATCCTCCAACATATGCAGTGGGCTGCACAAAGAAGCCAATACAGATGTGGTCTTTTCACCATTAGCAATTGGCCTACAATAGTAATAAAACACAAAGACTTGTTAGTATCAATCAGAAAAAACAGAATCTTATAAAGTAACAAACTCACCAGCTTTTACATAGATTGACGCATTGTCCGTTATCACTTGGACAACATTAGATTCCCCAAATTTTTCCATCATACGATCAAGCTTATCAACAGCAAATTAGCATCTTTCACATCTGTTGAAACATCAACTGATTTGATGAAAACGGATCCCTATGGAGAGTTAACAAAAAAGTTAATAATGTCTTTTGCACAACAGAGTCACGCCACCCATCAGACATAATCGAACAGCCTTTAGTTGCACATTCTGTCTTGTGCTCCAGCATCAGATTTTCTGTACTACATTCTGTCTCGGGCTGAGAGTTACAGAGAAGGCAAGTAGGACTCGTCTGGAGACCCCAGCTGAGGATACGATCTCGGGTTGGACAGCGATTCAAGACCATCAGCCAAGAGTGAAAGCTATGCTTTGGTATGCCTCTTTTGTTCCAAACCACCTTGCACCACGGAACCGGAGGATGGACAGAACAGAGCAGATTGTAGACTTGGCCGGTAGAGTAGCGGTTGTAGGTACGACCCTCAATTTCCCATTCATAGTAGTCTTCCTGTGAGTTAAGATTCAAAGTGGTTATGAATGTGAGAAGTGAAACCTGTTTATCTGTTCTAGCGTGGGGGAGGAGCCAACATCCTTGCGAGAAGAGTTGGTTAAGAGTGGTATTAGGGGGGACTCCAAGTCGAGAATCAGCAGGGGCAGAAAGATAGGTCTTTATGTTACCAAACGGAGACCAATTATCTGACCAGAATCTGCAGGTAGCACCATTACCAACTTTCATCTTTATCCAGCAATAAACCGTATCCCTCATCTTCACCAATTTATTTGCTAACCAGGAAAAACCTTGCCTTTTCTTCATTTTCCAGTAGTTACTAAGGGATCCCCTCAAGAACCGCAGTCGAAACCAGGCAACCCACACAGACCCTGACTGGAAAAATATGAGCCAGATAAGCTTTATAATGCACGCCTTATTCCAGATGGTAAGGTCTCTAATTCCCAATCCTCCCTGCTCCTTTGGTTTTGTAACAGTTTCCCAGGAAACTCGAGCAGTATGACGACCTTCAATGCTTCCTCGCCACAGGTAAGCGCTACATAGGGATTGGATCTTAGATATGCACTTTTTTGGGAGGAGAAAAGTGGAGCACCAGAAGTTGGAGATCCCTGCAATTACCGTATTTATGAGCAGCCTCCTGCCTGCAAAAGATAAGTGTTTTGCACTCCAATTGCTTATTTTTCCTTTCACTTGTTGCAGTAGAGGCTCACAGTCTTGAAGGGTTAGTTTCTTGGTGCAGAGTGGGACACCTAGGTACCGAACTGGAAGACACCCATGAGTTAGACCAGTGGAAGCAGCAATTGACTGTACTTCTTCATCTGTCAGACCTCCTGTGAAAAACGAAGACTTTTGAAGGCTTATGGCTAGACCCGATCGCTCTTCAAAATCTTGTAGCACTTGGAGTACATTCTGAACTGAGGAGAGGGATCCATCCATAAAGATAAGAAGGTCATCAGCAAAGCAAAGGTGAGTTAGCTTTGTATCCGCACAGTTATGATGGTATCCAAACTTACCCTCCTCAGCTGCTCTATTCAACAAAAGTGATAGGTTGTTCATTGCAATGACAAACAGGTACGGTGAGAGAGGGTCACCTTGACGGAGCCCCCGCTTCCCCTTGAAGTAGCCATGCACCATCCCGTTGTAACCAACAGTAAAGTTAGGGGTACATACACAAGCATTGAGCCATCTCAAGTATTGGTCCGGAATGGAAAGACCTTTTAGACAGTTAAAAAGGAAATCCCAGGAGAGGGTATCAAACGCCTTAGCAATGTCGACTTTAAGAACAATGCGTTTTGGTCCAGAAGCCTTGTGGTATCCATTCACGAGCTCAGCAGCGAGGATAGTGTTTTCAAGCAATAGTTTGTCCTTCACAAAGGCTGTTTGGTTTGGTAGTATGAGGGTANTATCCAGGGAGAACATCTGTTGCAACCGTAAGAGCTCCACCCACAGGTCAGTTCTTTCCTCTCTTAAGTTGGAAGCGTAAACAGCTGTAAATACGAACTGAATCTTGTTTGCAATGTTGACCTCACAGGTAACGGTTTGACGCGATTGATGCAGGACTCGAACTTCAACGGGTTCCTTCCAAATTATCACAATACGGCCATCCTCATCAGATAAGTGGTTCGACGTAAACTTCCATCCTTTACAAACCTTTTCCATTACTCGGTTCAAACTAGTTTCTTTGATATGTGTTTCCAAAAGAGCTCCAAAAAGCGGCTGATGAAGCCTAAGCCAATTACAAAAGGGCTGATGCTTATCCGGGTCATTTAGGCCTCGGATATTTCAAAAAAAATGTTTTGTATCCATTAAGGAAGGGCTGGAGGCACTCCCTGGGGAGTGGTAGCCAATAGTAGCTCTTGAGTAGTAGCCAAAAAGGGGGTTGGTGTAGTAGATTGGCTAGAAGGCAGTGAAGTGGGCTGCAAAGGGGGACTGCAAAGGGATGGCTGGGATCTAGAGCGTTTAAGAAGCTTTTTGGGAGAGAAGGGGTAAGGGGTGCCCTCTTGAGTGAAAGCTGCAGGAAGGCCAATAACCATTGGAAGATCATGGTCAGATTCTGGGATATTGACTGCTAAGATGGTATGAGACTCAAAAGGTGTAGTTTGTTTAGGGTCAGGAAGGGAATGGCTAGGTATAGGAGGGTCTGATAGGGCTGGAGCAGGAGGAAGGGGAGAGGGAGCCCCTAATTGAGAAAGGACTGCAAACCGGTTAGTGATCGCGGGAATAGCAGTTTGAGGAGGAGGGGTAGGAGTAGGGGGATGAGCAGAGGTAGAGATATCAACAGAACTTTCCACGACAATAGAAGGCGGATCAGAAGTGGAAGGTAGAGAGTCCTCTTATCGCTGCGAAGAGTCTTTTTCTTTCCAAATAGCCTGGGCAACTGATTTTCCTTTGTCTTTACTTGCTTTTTTAGGCACAGCCCGAGGCTTTGTAGGCTCAGGGGGAGGAGGAGGAGGCAACTGAAAGCAGTTTTTTGCGATGTGCCCCAGTTCATGACAGTGGGTACAAGTGGGTGGGAGCCAAGGATATTCAATCGGGACTTCTACAACTTGACCATTATCTCGAGTGAACTCCACTATATCTGGCAGTTTTTTCGTGAGGTCAACAAGGACTTTAACATGAGCAACCCGCAAGCTTACCAGGTTAAGGGTGAAGTCATCTGTTTCCTTAGGCTCACCCACTAGACCTGCTATAAGACTAATGCCTTCAGTGGTTCTCAGGTCTAAAGGAATGTCCAACATGTGAATCCAAATGGGGATTGAGTCCAATGGAGGAGTAGCTGAAGAGTACTGGGGCGCCCAAGGAGCAGTATGGAACATAGAGTCCCCAATGTACCAGATACATTTTTCCAAAACTTTGGCCCGGATGTAGTCATTTGGAATACGCACAAGGACTGAGTTCGAATGGTGGTTAACATGAATCTCCAGGCGGCGTCCCTTGCCCCCACATGTGGTTGAGGACACTTTGGATCTGGTGAAAGAGAGGGGGCCTACCATTGAAGAAACAGAGAATGAAATCCTTGTGCATCTCTGCACCTCGGTGGAAGACTTCATCTGGAATGTGAATTGTGGGTCTACCCGAGCCAGTGTACGTGGCAGGAGCAATCCGACGAAGAGTTCTATCACTTGATTTTCTAAGCTTATCCACCAAAATTTTAGGCTTAGGAAGTGGGGGCAAAGCTTGTGAAGCAGTTGGTTCTGGTATCACTTCAGCAGAGGTAAGTGATTTAGTGGAGACAGGGGTTAGGTCCGAAGGGTCAGTGGGGGTTTGAGTGGTTGGGATTGAGGGAGGGAGGGTTGTAATGGTGACGGGAGTTGGAGTTGGGGAGGTTAGGAGAGGGGAGGTAGAGGCTTTATTAGTGAGTAATGGAGAAGAGGTTTTTGGGGCAAAAACAGTAAATTGTTGTTTGGTAGCAAGGGGTTTTGCTACAGTGCAGCCAGATCTAGGGTTAGAAATGACTGGAATAATGGGGGCAGTGGCACCGTCATCATTTAGTTGCATTTCCACATCGGAGGATGAGGCAGTAGGATCAGCCGAAGAAGCAACAGCAGGGGGAGAGATACTCACAGCAGGCCTATTGGATTTGGCAGTTTGCGATGAGGGCTTCCTCGAAGCTTTGGTGACAGCAGGGGAAATGGGAGGAAAGTTAGAAAGGGTGCACGGGGAGGAAGGGTCAGGGGGGTCAAGAGGGAGGAGCGGAGGAGGGAGGATACCACCAGCGGTGGCAAGTCTCGGATTCAGGGCGGAAGCACGACCATCAGGGAACCAGCGGTTCGCCATTGGAAACCGTGTCAGAGAGAGAAAAAAATGTGTTTTTGGCTTATTCTCTATCACTCAAGTAGTTAAAACTTGTAGTGTTTATGATGAACCAGAAGTAATATTGTGATTCCAATCAGCCTATCGCCGTAACCCAACTTCAATCACCGGTGGTGTTTTTCTCCGTGACGGTTAGATTAGATGCATCCATACCAACAACCCCTTCTTTGCCTGAAACCTCAACTGCCCTCACCAGCAACCTCTTCTTCGCCTGAAACAACCAATCTTGTTATAAAATAATCTTTTGCATTGTAGACTTTGAAACAAAGCAAAGTTGATGACTGATATATTCAGTTTAGAAAGAACTCTCTTTCTCCCCTCTAACATCATGACAATTACGCTAAAAAAAACATAAGGGTAAAAATGTCAGTCACAGTCACAGTGATGTTCGCGTGTATTATAATGCCTTTCACTATTGTAATGGCTAAAATCGAATCTCTCTCCAAAAAAATGCCTATTTTATATATTTCCCTAATTTTTTCATCAAATTATAAATAAAAAATGAATCTTTTTGCTAAAACATTCTATAGCCTTGAGAAACTGAGGATCATTTCTAAAAATACCAATGAAATTAATGAGAGGTTTTCTAGTACGATCACCCAACCATCTGAAACAACAATTACTCCTTTTTCTTTTCTTGACTTAAGTGGTACTATACCCTTTGAAAATGATTTCTCTTTCTGTAGAAAAATCATTCTCAACTTATTATAACCAAATGTGTGAGATTTAGGAATGTGCTAAAACACTCCTCCCCCTCACAGGATTTGGGCCCAACAAAACCTAAACCGTTTCATTTATGCTAGGTTCGAATAAAAAAATTAGTACGTATAAAGATTGTATCACTTGGAAAGTAATTTAGATGGGAGCGTTTGAAGTACTGAATGTAGCTAACAAATACGGTTATGACTGCGTCATGCTGGGATGGTATCGGAAATATAGTATTAGTCAATAACTTTAGACCAAGAGCATTACAAGCACAAAGAAAAAATGATTATAGAAAACACAAGTTATTTTAACTAATAGAAACTCTTGGATCCTCTTAAGTTCACTTGTATCACTAGTTTTATCAATTGGAGTTCTTGAGTAGGAGAAGCCAGATCCAGCAGGCTGATCCAAGAAATATTATGTTTGCCATCTGAGAAGTTGATACAAAATCTGGAAAAAAAATAAAGAAGAATAGGAACTTCTATGAACATTCTGATAGACCTATATAGGAACATTTCGGCTAACCTTTTTCCATATGAATAAGTAATAGAGACCAAATAAGTCTAAATCATTATCTAAAACTCTCTTTATCCTAATAAGAGCCTCAAAATGCCTAGTGGGTGCAATAGCCGCTAGACAGGCATTCTATTAAGTAAGTCATGATATCTCATAAAGTTTCGTAATCTCGTTTCTGTTTAGACTAATTAATACTATTGGTCTGGATCCATGATGCCTTGTAAGAATCAGAGAAAACACAATCCATTAGAGAATGAACACACATTTAAACGGATTTTAGGAGAAATAAAGATACTATACAAAACTTTCAGCGATCAGAAATTCCATCAAATTTTCACCATATGAGAGAATTATTTCGAAATTTAGTGTAAACGTGTTTTGTAAAATCAATATAATACTTTACTTTTTATATGTGTATACTTGATTATTCCAAAATTCTAATGAACATAAAAGTATTAAAAACTATTTCTTGTTCCATGACTAGTATAATTTCGTAAGATGTATTTCAGTTTTGGGTTTCTACAACTATACATACAATAACTAATGCATTTTACTAACAAAAAAACCATAAGGGAAGATGAAAACCCAAATGAAATTTTTTCAAAACAGAATTGTAAATTTTTACCAATTATTTTTTTTTTCTCTAAAATACTAATATATTCATAAACTAACAAATAGGTTACATGGAAATGGAAGAGCTATGTCATGCCACTAAAAAAACACTTAAGAAAAAACCTTACTTTTCTGCTTATACTCTGCATATGTTTTGCTTATAATTTACATATGTTTTGCTCATTTTTGTCGGTTTACTTTTCTAACACAATAGAATGTTACGTAAACTCAAAATAATTTTGTTTAAAGTGATTATAGGTTTAGAGTCCTTTTTAGTTTTCTTCTTAGTCTTATATGTATTTAAAAGTTTAGTTACATACAATTTTTATTGATATATATGTCTTTATGATTTTTAAATTGTTTTAGTTCAACTTAACCTATATAAATATGATTTTATAATGCGTAAAAAAAATATGATTTTATAATCTGAACATTTGTAAAAAATTGATGCCCTCTAATGATGATGTGTTGATCAAAGGAGAGTTTCTTACTTTATTTAATCAGTTATATGTGATGTTCTTAAACGTTTTATCTCGGTTATAATAGGAATTGTCCCTTACGTTTTTCAACCTTAACTTTTTGAACCGAGAAACAGACATTAAATAATTACAAAAAATTATAGTAGTTTAGGTTTGGTATTAAAAAATTATATATATATATATATATATATATATATATATGTTCATTAACATCACATTACGGTAATATAGTCAAGGTACTGATTGGTAAGGTACTCCAGTGGTGTTAAGCCACAAATCTTCTAATAGAAGTTTTCTCATAGCAAAATTGTTAGCTTCCTTTACTCGAGACAAGGTCCGAACTTGCAGTTACATTGCATCCCTAGAAACTTCGAGTCTAGGAGCTCTATTTCTCGCTGAAATTGAGCCGTCAATATTTTGTTTTGTCCTTCATCCAGCTTACGTGTCTCGATTAAGCAATACTAAAACAATCATGGTACAATTGTCTACCCGCGTGAGCATAGAGGGCGTCTTGAGGTACACCCACAGCCGTGCGAAAGACTAATTAGTATAAGAAGCGAACAAAAATAAAATACCTTAGATTAAATAAATAAAAATGTCCACAAAACTTCCTATAACAAAACTAAATAAAAAACAAACTAAATTAAATATTAGTTCTTAAACATTTTTNTAGTTTAGGTTTGGTATTAAAAAAATATATATATATATATATATATATATATATATATGTTCATTAACATCACATTACGGTAATATAGTCAAGGTACTGATTGGTAAGGTACTCCAGTGGTGTTAAGCCACAAATCTTCTAATAGAAGTTTTCTCATAGCAAAATTGTTAGCTTCCTTTACTCGAGACAAGGTCCGAACTTGCAGTTACATTGCATCCCTAGAAACTTCGAGTCTAGGAGCTCTATTTCTCGCTGAAATTGAGCCGTCAATATTTTGTTTTGTCCTTCATCCAGCTTACGTGTCTCGATTAAGCAATACTAAAACAATCATGGTACAATTGTCTACCCGCGTGAGCATAGAGGGCGTCTTGAGGTACACCCACAGCCGTGCGAAAGACTAATTAGTATAAGAAGCGAACAAAAATAAAATACCTTAGATTAAATAAATAAAAATGTCCACAAAACTTCCTATAACAAAACTAAATAAAAAACAAACTAAATTAAATATTAGTTCTTAAACATTTTTTTTTACTACATTGTAATTTTAGGAAAAGAACATTTAACCAAACAGAATAAATAGAAAAGAAAAAATATATAACTACGGTTTAAGTTTGATAGAATCAATTTGGTGAGAAAATGTTGAAGGAAAAATTGTTACTGTGTTATCTTAATTAGAATCAAAAGATAACGCTTAAGCACCAAAGAGAAAGCTATCAAAACTGAATTTGTAACTTTAATGTCTAGTTGTTTAATAGCGTAGGTGTCGTAAGAAAAAACTTACGCATAATGTATGTGTGTAGTTCTTTTTAGTTCATTAACATACTAAGAGTACCTCCATCAAAAGTTGTAATGAAAGTATTAAAATAGATTTTATTCTTAATTTTGAATAAAAGTGAAATTAAGAATTTTTTAAAAAACTTTAACATTTCGTAGGTCCATTGAAGGTTGTTAAATTTGAGGTTCTTAAAAATATTTTTCTTTGTAATTGTAAATTATTATGATATTTTGTTAAAATTTATAAGACTTGTATACTCTTAAAAACTTAAAAATATTGCATTCAATAAAAGTTTAAACAAACATGACATAAAAGCATATCAAAAATAGATTACAAAATGATTAATTTTAATTTTGATTTGTACCAAACTTTTCCCATATATGCTCAACCAAATCCGCTTTTCAGTCGATCATGCATTTTTTTTATCACGAACTTGATTTCGAATTGTCATCACATTTCCCATTATATTGCCGAGATTTGAAGGGATATCTGTAGAATACGCAGAATCAACTTGTGAAGTTCTGTTTGAGTCGTCTCGTGCAAATGAGGCCATATCATACTGAGTATACCCATCACGTTCGTCTTCTACAATCATGTTGTGCAATATGATACATGCTTTCATTATATTTCCAATTTTTACCTTACTCAACATGAGAGCTGGGTTTTTGACTATGGCAAATCGAGCTTGTAAGACTCTAAAAGCACGCTCGACATCTTTACGCACAACTTCTTGGCATGTAGCAAATAAGGATGCTTTCGGATCTTGTGGAATTCGAATTGATTGGATAAAAGTAGCCCAGTTTGGATAAATACCATCAGTGAGATAGTAAGCCAGATGATATTGTTGTCCGTTGACAATATATTTCACTTTGGGAGCTATACCTTGTAATATGTCATCAAAAACTGGTGAGCGATCGAGAATATTAATATCGTTTAATATACCTGGAGCTCCAAAAAATGCATGCCATATCCAGAGGTCTTGTGAAGCTACAACCTCTAAAACAATTGTTGGCTTTCCAGATCCACTGGTATATTGACATTTCCATGCAGTCGGGCAATTCTTCCACTCCCAGTGCATACAATCTATGCTTCCTATCATCCCGGGAAATCCGCGGTCCTCTCCAATATTGAGTATCGTTGAAGATATTCTGGTGTGGGTCTCCGTAGGTACTCATCTCCAAATAAATGAATGATTCCTTCAGTGAAATTTTCCAAACATAACATCGCAATGCTTTCAGCAAGCCGAAGATATTCGTCAAAGGCATCCGCTGCAGAACCATATGCCATCATATGAATGGCTGCTGTACACTTTTGTAGTGCAGAGAGACCAAGTCTTCCGTGACCATTTCTTCTTTGTTCAAAGTATGGAACTTCATTTGAGAGTCGTTCGACGATACGCATGAACAAGGGTTTGTTCATTCTGAAACGGCGACGAAAGATTTGAGGAGAATATGTTGCATCTTCACGGAAATAATCATCCCATAAGCGTTGGTGACCCTCTTCACGTTTTCTTTCAATGTGGACTCAATTCTTCTTCTCGGGTGCAAATTGATTCATTGCATGATCGAAATGATTCTCGAATGCTTGATCAAAATAATTGTCCATTGCATGATCAAAATACCCATCCATCATTTCTTCAATGTTATTAGAAGAAGATGCCATTTTATAGGGAAAAAAATTATTGTAAAAAGGAAGAATATATTGTAAAAAAGGAAAAATAAACTGTAAAGAGAAAAATAAATTGAAAAAAAGAAGAATATATTGTAAACGCTTGATATTGTGGATACAAAATGGAAATGGAATAAGCTCTAGCTCTCATTTATGTGTTTACAAAGATGTTGTTATATAATGGAGCTTGATATCGTGGGTACAACATGTCCGTGACCGTGACCAACAACAACATATTCGTGACCAACAGCATCATATCTGTGACCAGCAACAACAATGTCTTCTTCTTCTTCTTGTCCGTGACCAAGAGCAACAATGTCTTCTTCTTCTTGTCCGTGACCAAGAGCAACAATGTCCGTGATCTTCTTCTTGTCCTGATAGAAAGACACATAGAAACACAAATCAATCATACAACCAAACTAAACTAGATATCTCATTTAATACCAAGCTACATGAACAACACATCTCATTGTAAAACACATCCCATTGTAAAACCATTACATATCATTAAAACAAGGTAAATTCATTACATAGCCGATAAACTCATAGTCAAAAGAATCATACAACAACTGAAAGAAACAACACAAAAGCAATCATAAACTCAAACTGAAACTAACTTGACAACATGTCATTAATTATCTTATTCTTCAAAGCATTTTATGTTTTAGCAAGTAAACGGTCAAGCATTTTATGTTTGCTTTGCTTCTCTTTAATCACACTCTGTTTCTCTTTCAAGACAAATTCCTTTTGCCTTATCTCCCACATGGTCTGGAACTCCACTAGAGAAGAACCTTCGGGCTGATTTATTGGCTTGTTTACAAGCCTTTTACCTTTCGCCTTTGCTGCCTTAATACCAATAGGCCGAACTTCCTTCTCTACTTGAGTAACTGGAACAAAGCTTGATGACTGTGAATGAAGATCATCACACTTCCTTCTCTTTGATGCTCCATTACCTTTCGCAGAATTAGAACCACACCATTTTTGATCATGGCGAAGCTCCCTCCAAGCATGCTCAAGGGTGAACTTCACCTTATAATCATTGAAGTAGATTTCATAAGCCAGTTTCATGACATCATCTTCATTCTGGCCACTTGATTTCAGCTTTGTTGCAGCCTCATAGCTTCCAACAAACTTGCAGACTGTTTCGTTGATCTTTTGCCACCTTTGCTTACAATGACTAGGCTCTCTCTTTTATACACCAACTAGCTTAGGATTTTCAGCATAATAAGTTGCAATTCGTGACCAAAAAGTACCAAATTTTTGATTGACAGCAATAATTGGATCCTTGCTAGTGTTGAGCCAAGCACCGATGAGGGCCACATCTTCTGTGTGTGACCACTTCCTTCTACGCTCCTTTGATTTTTGTTCACCTATAGGGTCCTCCTCAGCATGTGAATGGGTTTCAAGGGTGTGGCTTTCTTGTTGACTACTTTACAGGTCCAGAAAACCTAAAGCTTCACTAAATGGGTCCATAGGCAAGTTTCTGGGTTGAGTTTAAAAGAGGATCGAAAATAATGAAGGGTTGATTGTTTGGTTAGGTATGTAAAAGAGAAGAAAGGTAAGTGTTTAGGTTCAGCTAAACACTTAATATATAACTAGAAGTGAGGTGTAAGTGTATTTGGTTTTTAAATGTGACATAACAAGCAATCAATGACAACTACCAAGCATTGAGTATAACCTAACACTAGACAATAAGTGTATTACTGTGACAACAACCAACAATGTGTGTTTAAGTGTGACAATACAAGCAAACATGACAAGTTACAAAGCATTGAGTGTTTAAGTGTGACATTTACCAAACTGATCTTGTCAATTTAATGATGCAAATTCATGACGCAAATATCCAAAAGACTAAGAAAGAGAAAGAGACATCAATGAACAATAACAGTGTCAATCAAACTGATTTGTTACCAAATAGGCTCACTAATGCAACCAAACCATCAAAGATATCAATGAATAAGTAAACAGAATATAGTTGAGTAAGATAACTCATCTGGAACTGTTTGGCATTGCGTAACTGGAACCACCTTCCTTTGCTTCTCTTCAAGTCATGCATTGTCACCATTTAAACACTTTGAACAAATAACCACACACATAGATAGATACAGAACAAATAAAAGCTGATAGCACACTAGCTAGAAGCAATACTAAGAATAAAATACATAATCAGAAGCTGAAAACTACATAATCAGAAGCTGAAAACTAAATAATCAGAGACAAGTATGAATCACTCAAAGTCAGCTTTGTTGCAGCCTCATAGCTTCCAACAAACTTGCAGATTGTTTCGTTGATCTTTTGCCACCTTTGCTTACATGACTAGGCTCTCTCTTTTATACACCAACTAGCTTAGGATTTTCAGCATAATAAGTTGCAATTCGTGACCAAAAAGTACCAAATTTTTGATCGACAGCAATAATTGGATCCTTGCTAGTGTTGAGCCAAGCACCGATGAGGGCCACATCTTCTGTGTGTGACCACTTCCTTCTACGCTCATTTGATTTTTGTTCACCTACAGGGTCCTCCTCAGCATGCGAATGGGTTTCAAGGGTGTGGCTTTCTTGTTGACTACTTTACAGGTCCAGAAAACCTAAAGCTTCACTAAATGGGTCCATAGGCAAGTTTCTGGGTTGAGTTTAAAAGAGGATCGAGAATAATGAAGGGTTGATTGTCTGGTTAGGTATGTAAAGGAGAAGAAAGGTAAGTGTTTAGGTTCAGCTAAACACTTAATATATAACTAGAAGTGAGGTGTAAGTGTATTTGGTTTTTAAATGTGACATAACAAGCAATCAATGACAACTACCAAGCATTGAGTATAACCTAACACTAGACAATAAGTGTATTACTGTGACAACAACCAACAATGTGTGTTTAAGTGTGACAATACAAGCAAACATGACAAGTTACAAAGCATTGAGTGTTTAAGTGTGACATTTACCAAACTGATCTTGTCAATTTAATGATGCAAATTCATGACGCAAATATCCAAAAGACTAAGAAAGAGAAAGAGACATCAATGAACAATAACAGTGTCAATCAAACTGATTTGTTACCAAATAGGCTCACTAATGCAACCAAACCATCAAAGATATCAATGAATAAGTAAACAGAATATAGTTGAGTAAGATAACTCATCTGGAACTGTTTGGCATTGCGTAACTGGAACCACCTTCCTTTGCTTCTCTTCAAGTCCTGCATTGTCACCATTTAAACACTTTGAACAAATAACCACACACATAGATAGATACAGAACAAATAAAAGCTGATAGCACACTAGCTAGAAGCAATACTAAGAATAAAATACATAATCAGAAGCTGAAAACTACATAATCAGAAGCTGAAAACTAAATAATCAGAGACAAGTATGAATCACTCAAAGTCAGCTTTGTTGCAGCCACATAGCTACCATTACTAACAACAACAGCAACATCGACATCAGCGGGAGGAGTACAAGAGTCCAAAGATTGGTTACCGGAATCAAACACTTGCGCGACGGAATCCGATACTTGACTAATGGAATCGGATTGTTGACTGACGGAATTATCTTCGTCTTCGTCGAGATTGTTGATCTCGTGTCTGCTGTATCCTATTCTTAATCCACCCGCTCTTTTCTTCCTCCGTGACACCTGACGTCCATGACTCTTCGTCGGAGATGGATGAGTAGTAGTAATAACTGACTCGATCGGCTCAGGCTGATGTTGAACCGGAGTCACAATCGTTAAGTCTGAAAACTGATTCTCGTCCAAAGCTTCCGTCGCATCTAACAAAACAGAGACAATAAAAAAAAAATCAGATCATCCGTTAAAATTATTGACAGATCGAAAATTACTACAAACCCAATTGAGAGATCTTACAAAATTAGGGCTACTGGTTTCGAGAGAGACGCCGGATGATCGGCACTTCGCACATCGATGGTGTCTATTACGGTGATCGGTTTGATTCTATCGTCGTGTTGTTTTCTCTGTCGATCAAAGATAGAGACGAGAGAGAGAAAGAAAAAATAAAAGAAAAGTTTATTTTTCTCCCACCCAATCAGAAACTGATAGACACAAGTTTCTAAACCTAACAAAAATATCTTAGATAAACAACGATTCTAAACTAAATCATACAAAAAAAAATTAATCACATCTAATATTTTAGATACTCTTAGATACTTTGATGGAGGTACTCTAAGAACATGTTTTAAATAAAATTGCAATATTATAAACCCATAGGGATAAAACTATATATAGTGAGTATGTGACCTTGATAAATATATGCCTTAATTATTTTTCAAATTTAGATGTCCGAAGCTGCTGCTTCTTTTTCTACAACTGTTGCAACGGCTCTGGGTGTACCAAATCGACAATAATACACGATTGTGACAATGACATCAACACTTATGGGGAGTGCCACAACCTGCCCCTTCTTCGGGCTAGCTCATGAATATTAGTATCATTACTATAACTATTGAATAATTAAAATGAAAATGAAACGTAAAAATATCTAGTCTAAATGTTAAATCATCAGTATATAGGTCCTGATTGGTGAAGGCTTTTAAAGCTTTTAAAAAATGTAAAAATCTTAAAAGCATTTTATTTGACAATAAGATTTCTATGATTTTTTTTTTCTAAAGTTTCAACAGTCACTTTAATATTTTCCTTCTTTACTTTTCTTTTTTTTTAAAGTCTCAAAATGACATTGTAAAACCAACAAAATTTTTTAAAAAAAAAACTTCTTTCTTCATCAGAATTAAAAACTGTCTACAATTTTTTTTTTTGTAGATTAATTGTCAGCATTTTTTTTTCTTTCTTTGGACATCCAGTTCTCTTTACAAATTTATTATTTTTATCATCACCATTGTATTTCCATACAATTTTGTTATTAAAAAAATAATTATTTTGTCACTATGTGACATATCGATTAATATTTATCATGATATATATTTATAAAATGATATATAATTATAAAAAATTACAGTGACAAATTATTTAAATAAAATTAACAGTCAAAATATTTACAGCCAAAGTTTCTGCAGCCAAATTTTTTACAATCAAATTTTTAAAGCCAAAGTCTCTACAACCACAAGTAATAGTCGGTACCAATCGGGACCTTAATCTCATACTATACAAGAACGTAAGAAACATTTTTTATATATATAATAATAGAAATTTTGATTATAAAAAAAATTAGTTGCGAGGAAATAGATGATAAAATAAATTCTAACAGCATATTAAAGAAAATATTTTGATGAATCATAACATTATTTATTATATTTATTTAATATTTCTATAATTTTTGAGTTTATATTACATATAACTTTGAGTTTATAAACTAGATATATCTTAGGGGAAGTAATTTTATCAGGTCAAAGCTTATATATATATTTATAACGACAAAAGGGTTAAAAAATAACAAAGATGGTGATAGTTAAGCTTATTACCATCCATAATTACAAAAAAAAGAGTGTTCCATAAAAAATATTTATGTTAATTATTATTATAAATATTGTTTTTTAGAGGAAGTTTTAGTGAAGACTCTTAAAGAGCTTCTCTCTTATTTTTAAGACACTCATCACAATATTTTTTTTTTTTTTTGATGACACCAGTTAGACCTTCTCAACAGAAATGTAAAAACATATTTAAATGACCTTCTATACACTTCTCCCTTCTATTTTTGGTCAATTTCTACACGAAATCTTCATCTCCAATTCTTCGTCATGCAATAAACTGTGAGGAATGAATCTATAATCAGGCTGCATGTTGACCAACAACAATTCTCAAAAATTTATATACTTCTGAACCTTAAGACTAAAGAGATATAATATATAAGCACTTTTTCTTTACAATTAAATTGTATAAACAACTTTTAGTCACCTAAAGTGTATATATAAACATTTGTTTCAAAATTTTAAATTTTGTTCATCTAACCTTATTTTCAGTCGATTTTTTGTGTCGAAGAGATGTGGCATTGTAAGGATCACAATAATGGAAATATATCTAAATTGAAATACGATATTAAAAAAAAATCATAACAAAAATATAAAAGAGGAAGTTAGAAAACAAAACAATACATGAAAATGAAAAGACATTGTAATAAAATGTAAAATATTTTTATAAAATAATATACCATTAACTCATGCAAAAGAATCAACATGCTTGCAGTGTAATTAGATTAATTTGGCACAATTTTTTTACTTTGATTTTTCTTTTTTTCTTATCAAATTTTCGTTTGTGGACTCAACACTAGCAAGTGTTAAAAGGTTCTCTAAATTTTACGGTTTTGATGGTTCTGTCAACAGTTGTACACTTTTTCTTTGGACAGTTAATGTAACGAAAATAATTATTATAAAATTGAACAAACACCAGTGTAAATTTGTAATATTTGTAGTGTTGAACTATACTCGGATAATAGATTCTAATGAATATATATTCCTAATGTGTAGTTGCGTAGGGTTTTGTGGGCAAAATTTTGTAATGAAGACTTATGAAATTCCTTGTAATGAATATGGACGAGTAATACAATAATCAGGTGACTGATTAAAATTTCAAAAGCAGCATATAGTGTAAATGGGCAGATACGTTTTACCTCTAAAGCATAACTTTTGAGCCCACATATCTCCCTTACCACCCAGGAAATTTCATCTCTCCTGCAACTTTCTTCATATTCCCCCTATAGGTCGTGTATCATCATAACACACATAGATCCTTTATCACTATGTAGCATCCCACTTGTTAAAAGGGAAAACCCGATTGTTTTTTTCACTTTCTGTGAACTTAAGGATGTGGCGAATGCCTCTTAAAGGTAACATTTAAATTTGGTTATTATGACGCTTACAAGTTACAATGACTTTATTGTTGGTACAAGGTGCCCTTTGCCTGTCTCCAATGTGGTTGTAAATAGTATTGCACCATTGACTCCAGAAGTGGAGAAGTTCTCATATCGAATCTCTTACTCTTCGTAGCCATGAACCGCTGGAGACGAAGAGGATTCCTGATGTGAGTTTTCAAACCTCTCAAGATAAAAATAATTCATGTTTGTTTACTTTATTGCGTGAAGAAGTGTGGGGATGGAGCTTTGTATATATCAGAAGTTAAATCAAGCACGATTGTATGTGTCGACAGGGATTAAAAGATGTCTAACTGTCTTTGTAGGTTCTCTTGTTTTTTGGTTATTTATGTCTTGTTATTAATTTAGTGATGTTGCGTCTTTGTTCTTACATTTCATTATGTTATGTATGACACTTCATTTTATAGTCATTCAATCTATCTTCTAAGATTTGTTAAAAAAGTTTAAATGATATTAGTATAGTACTCGTTTAAATCACACATAAGACCACCAACTCCATCGGGAGTTTGTTCCCAGCGTATATAAACCAAAAAAAATAATAAAATATGAGAAAGTATGAGAGAGGAAGAAAAATGTGAAACAACGTTTCTCAAACTACAGATTGCGAGAACCCCATTAGAAACTATGAGCACACATGTCATATTTCTATTTATCAGTTTGGTTTACAAAAATAAAACTTAAGAATACTAAAAATAAAATTCAAAAATATTAATATTGTATTGTTGAGATACCCAAATAATACAGTCTATAATTATGATTATGGTACTGTATAGCTTTTTAATAAAATACTATCATTTAAAAAAAATCTAACAATAAAATTTATTGTTATATTTTTTAAAAAAATTATTTTATTTGAGATAATATTTATTTTTAATTCTTCTGTAAATCTATTAGCCTTTTTGAATACTAATTATTTTATAATATTATAGTATTTTATGTTTGACGTATATTACAGTTTTATAATGCTTATTTGTTGCATTTTTATCATTATTTTGTGAAATATGAAATAGTAATTTTAATATTATAATTGTGAACAAATAAAAATTATCAATTTGTCATCTATATAAATTTAGTTTTACCAATGTGGAAATTAAAACACACTTTTTTTATAGATTGAGTAATATATCTTCGTTTTAAAAAATCCAAATCACAACATATGGAGAAAAAAATCTGCATTTTATTAATCTTAAGTATTATATGAAAATTTAAAACAATTTGTAAATAACAGAAAATAAAGATGAGAGGAGAATCAAAATTTGAAATCTTAACAAAATCTTCAAAATTTAGTTATTAAAAATAATTATATTGTGTACTTGGATATAAAATCTTAGTTTTTGAAATTCTGATTGTTTTATATTTTTTTAAAAAAAATATTTAGTAATTTTCGTCCATAATTTACTAGAGAGAGAAATTTTTTTTTTTCAAGATTTTTTTATATTTGATCTGTTAGCGTTTTTTTATTTTTTATTAATTCTTTATTTAATTAATTAACTAACTGAAATTAATTTTTTCTAATAGCAATTGAATGTAATTGTTTTACACATTTTAAGGTTAGTTTCATATTTGTACTTCTCAAGGATAAATACTAACATTTTAGGTTTAATGGTTGGCAGATTATTGCTGTAAAAAAAAATGGTTGCAGGTTATTTAGTTCAAAATATATGGACCAAAAATGTCATATATTATTGGCTTGATTTAGCCTTTGGCATTTTATTTCTATTTGGTATGGTTAAGTTCAGCAGATATTTCAATTTATTGGGTTTTCAGGTTTTGAAAAATGAATCCATAGTATCCAAACTAAAACCTAATTGTCAACTCTGTCTGATTTTTTTTTTTATTATTCAGGCTTAATTAGTTGATGTGTTGATAAATTTCTTTTTAGAATCTATACTATAAATTTTGAAAATTATCTTAAGAAATATATAATTAGTTAATTTTCATTGTAATAAGAAAAAGAATAAGAAAGTTCGAATTAATAAAGTCGTTCTCAATAAATTTAAAAGCTGAAGAAGCTTTGAAGAGAGTCGACAGAGACTAGAGTGTGTAGCCACAACGCAGACCTATGCTTGATAAAGAAGTTATAACCTAAAAAAAAACATAAATACTCAAAAGCTCTGAAATTTTCAAATACTCAAAAGTTTCTTACAAGTGGTCCTCCTCCATACTTATTCGGTTATTCCCCATATTTATTTTTACTTTTTCTTATTATCTTTTACAATTCTCACATGAAATTTAACACTTAGAGGAGCCAGTGATAGTTGACCAACACAAACCATCTTCATCACAAGAAACTGGTGTGTTGTCCTCTGGGACTTACCTGCTCAAAAAGCTGACAAGATCGAGATTTCAATGTCCACCAGAATCTTTGTCTCTCTCTCCATATATTCTATATATCTATATCTCTCATTATTACTTCTCTACTTATATACAACCACATTGTCTTGTTTAGAGTCCCAAAAACACAAGTGAAGTTAAGGAAGATCATCAAGTCCAGAAGTCAAGAATGCCAAGAAACGTCTATGAACCTTTGAAGGTACTGTAAAACATCACTTCTCTCTTTGGTTCAGACACAAACATTCTTCTTTTTTTTACTTTCCAACATTGTAACCTCGTTTTTGGTTTTGTGACAGACATATTTCCTCCAGGTTAACATCAACTGCCAAGGATGTAAGAGGAAAGTGAAGAAAACACTGAGAAAAGTTGAAGGTGCGAATAAACAGAACATAAGATCTTTAATCTTATAGGTTGGTCCAAGTAGTGTTTTTTATGAGTTTTTGTCCCATGGTTCTTGGTTTCAGGTGTTTACTCTGTTGATATAGACACAGATCAGCAAGTAGTGATTGTTAGAGGTAACTTAGATCCAGAGATTTTGGTCAAGAAGTTGAGCAGAATAGGGAAACATGCTCAGCCCATGTTCTTGACCCCTTACCATCAAGCTGGTCTTAACCAAGAGAACAGAAGCTTGGGGAACACACAAAACTTCGGAAGAAATCTCAACAATGTCCCAAGTTATGAAAGGCAGAGTCATAATCAGAGTGATGAAGAGATGATGATGATGAACATGAAACCTGTGATGATGAACGATGCAGATTACATTGATCTGAGCAATTCACCTGAAGATTTCCAAGAGCTATTTGGGGAGATACCGCAAAGACACAACAGCTATGAAGAGGTGAAACCAAATCTGATGAGGGACATGGATCTTGGATATTCTACTGCATACCCTGCAGCAGAAGCAATGAATATGCAGAGTGGAGGAAGAGTGAACAATATGATGATGAATGAGAGAGCTTTCCGGGGCCAGATGATGAACGGTCAATCTCTTGTTCCTCAGTCTATGAATTATGAACAGTTCAGCTCAAGACCACTTCAGTCTATGAATCATGAACAGTTCAGCTCAAGGCCACTTCATGGCTTTTACTACTGACTGAAGTTAGCGTAACTAGATATATGTGTTTTCACTCCTTGGTTTCATTTCAAGCATATTAGTATAGTCTTTTTGTGTTTGGTTCAGTGTTTGTTAAGAACGTGGAAGAACAGAGCTCTGTTCCTACATTAGCTAAAAACTATACTTAAATGGTAACAATCTTAACGCTAAATGATCAGCATAGAGCTATATATGCACCCCATATCATCAAATTCTCTTCAGAAATCCAAGTATTCCAATCCCCAGGGTTATGGCCTTTGAGCTTCATTTAGTACACAGTTATGTGGACACAGTTAACTTAAACATGCATATGAGCAAATACCAACAAATATGAAACATGATTAGATCTTCATTAGGCCCTCTAGTTGCACGCCCATAAAGAAGACAAGGCGCTGTTAAAGATTTGCAAGAGATGAATGCATACCTTCACTCCGTCTTTTGTTGTTAACGTATTAACACTAACAAAATGATGAACTATAAGTATCCAAACAAAACAGCCAAAAACCCATCTGTCTAACCACTGTTTAAACGCTTTATAAGAGCTCTTGCACATCCTCTTACTCTAAAGTCTGAAAGGTTTTATATGCATAAAAGAATCGTGCAGCATAATTAATGTAGCCCCATAATCATCTATGTTTTTTTATTTGAGATAAATATGTTACATTTCCACCTGCTTCAGCTGTATCTCTCAGCTTTCAGTTCAACATTTGGTTTACGAATCTCACCCTGGCTTTGTATTAATCTAATCTCCAAACTGCTCGAGGTGGGATCATACCCCGCCCGTTTGTAATCATCTAGTGTTCTTCGCAATAGCGCCTACACACCATTACAGAGTTATTCAATCATTAGTTTCCATGTCTTCCAAATAACAATTAGCACACACAGGTAAAAGACTTACCTGCAACGTTGAAACTGCAAGCTCAGCTGCCTTGTCAAGGTTGTCAGGGTATTTCTACATATTAAAATTATTTAAACAATAAACGTCAAAGCGTATAAGGACAATCAGATAGACAATATTTTGCTTTCATAAGGAAATCAAGAAGCATTACATTACTCCAACCAAGTAGAAGAGCAGTCATGAGATCTCCTGTTCCCTGCAAGTGGTGTATCCGAAAGAGCTTAAAACTTCAACATTTAACAAAAACAATGTAGAAACAGAAGTGAAAACCATATGATTGGTATTTTATTAGCATGTTCCAAATTCCGGCATCAAGGAAACTTTCATCTTGGCCTTAACATGTCAGTACCACTGGAACAAAACGCTCCTACTTGCCAAGCACTAGCAACCCACTCTGTACTTCATCTGTACAAACTTAAACTACATTTATGCTAACATTTAAATGCCTGGAAGTTCTGAAGTGAGTACCGTAAAATAAGCAGGGATTTTGTGTATTTCAATCTTGAATTGCTCAGGCTTCAGACCCTGAGGTTGAAAAAAACTAAGATCAGTTTACTCGGAAAAGGACTAGAAAAGCAATTGTAAGCCACTTTACATACTCAGGCTACCAAAAAAGCTATACTTTTCCAAAAACTTACCTTTCCTTTTTGATGGCTTCCAATAAGCAATAGAATGCCTCCTATAATAATGCTAGTGATCACCACCTGCCAACCATTAAAATCATTGAGTTTTTATAGAAATAGTAAAGCTAATCTTGAATGGTTGCACACTATGCAAAGTAGCTTCTCAACTCTCTACAGATGGAGATCATAACCAACACGAAATTATTTGGAAACCCATTTAGGCAGCTCAAGAATACAAACCTTTGAAGGACCAGCTGCATGAAGAATCGCACAAGCTTCCCTGCCATCTTCCTCAGAATTTATCCTGTACATTTATTTCGGACTGTGATGTTTGGAGCCATAACAGGAGAAAATATCAAACATTGGGGATTCCCGATGTGTTGTGCTCATACTTTTCACTACTAATATAACTATCAGCTAACTCATGCAAAGAGCTAAATCTCACTCTCATGTGAGCATGAACTTCATAGGAGCAAAAGATATGAACTGATGATCTAGGAAAACCACTTCAAACACAATTCCATTCCATGAGACCTCATTGGCTAATAGAATGCAAGTTTCGCTAATAATCAAGTACCTTAATCCTGTTAACTTCTCTGCCTCGAACTGATTAGGAGTCAACATAGAAGCCAGGGGAACAACCTAACCACAAAATAATACCATCAGGAGATTTCACATCAACTATTCTTACAAATATAGGCAATGGATTGCCAGATTAGGAAAACAAATCTTTGAACTCAGTGAATGAATCGTTTATGCTGAGAATAAGGGTCGTATATAAAGTATAAAAGTACATAACCACATTTCTTTTAGTCACATTTTACCTTTTCACGATATACATGTACCAATTCTTCAGGCACATACAACTTTCCTTCATCGCCCATCACCGGATCACATACTAATAAGAATAGACTTAAATTAGCATAATTTAACCATTGAGATCTTGGTCATATATCAGATCATGCCTTCACTACAGAGAAACATAACTACATCTTTGTTTTAATACTTCCAAGGTATCCAAAACACAGAAACCTTCAAGGGAGTAAATAGAGAAAGCAAAAGGATTTTGCGGGTGTAGTAGTGCACTCACCATATGTAAGATTTGGGTTTATAGTGCGAAGCTTATTGATAACCTTCAAAATTGTATCCAGGAACGACACTGATCCAATATATCCTGTATTTTAAAAACATAAAAAGCACTGCTTCTTTTAAAAAAGAACTTCCCACCAAAAGCATTGTCAAACTCAGATTTGACCCAACAACGATACAACAGCATTTGAAGCATAAGAGGCATTTAGTGTTCAAAGTGAGAACCTGTTAATACATGAGTGTAGAACAACAAATCGTTTGCTTCAAGACCTTCAATCAAATCCCACAATTGTTCACCATTCAAAACCTGTCCTTTGAATGTAGGATACCCTGGAAAATAAATAATTTAGTACAGCAGCCAAATCAGTAGTTTTGCATACTCCAATCCTGAAAACACTATAAACACTTGTTTCAAGAACATTAGGCTCTACTCTACATTACTGTGAATGAATCTTACCCGTATGATTCGAGAATTGTACAGAGTTAACTGGATCCACATCATACCCCAACAATTGAAGAGGAAACACAGCTGATTTGTTACCAACATATCCCTAAAATGTAAACGGCATCACAATATTGGCCAACACAAAGTTAACAAAAAAAAAAAATGGTACAACTCTTAAGTACATGAACAGGTGTTTCATTGTCAATAAAATCAATCATAGTACTCTCATAGAATAGAACCAATAAACACAAGACTATCCTCAAAAATTGGTAAATTAAGGAACCGAGTATAACTATCCTTCAATTCAATAAAGTCTAAACCTTTATGTAAAAATTCAGCAAAAGTGATCAAGTAGAATCTTTTTATCACTAATACATTCAAAAGCTTACATATTTATACCAAAATTCAGGTTCAATTGCATAAAGCTCTGTTCTTTCTTGTTGAAACCAACAAATCAAGATTGAAAAATTTATACAATAAAAGAAGTAATCTTAAAGGGTCGATATAGAAGAACCTGAACAGTGTGGGACTGGATACTAAGAACACGACCAGTGTCTGAAGGAAGAGCGAGAGATAGAACAGGAGGCGTCGTCATTCTCCAATTTCTCGATCTTTTTTTTACTAAAGCATCAATCAAAAACAACAACACAAATATAAATATCGAATTAAATAAACACAGCCAGGATTAAATTTATAATTTGATTCAAGGTTTGAGCAAAACCGGAGATTTCGATTAAGGTTGAAGTGATGATTCAGAGATCGACGAAGAGAAGTGGTTGTTGTTGTCGGGAGGGAGAATGGCATCAGGAGCTGACCTTTAAAGATTAGCCTTTGTTTGATCCATAAGACTTTTTTAAGTGTGCAACTCCACTGTTTAATAACCGGACCAAAACCAGTTCGTCGATGAGATTCGGTTTGGTTTCTACAGTAAACCGGACCTGAAAATAAGGTTCTAAAACCGGCGGCGAGAGAATAAATTAACGAAGTTGTGACTTCTGGATATCAGGGTTACGTTTTTTCGTCAAGTCAATATCTCTATTTGTTTTCTTTTTTTTTCTAATTTTTTTCAAATATATATATGATAATAAAGAGCTATAATTATTGATAAACTAAATGTTAATGAGCTAAGTGAGACGACAAAAAACAAAAAGAAAGAGTTAAATGTTAATTAGCATTTTTTTCCTCTTGGTTGTTGTTTTGGTACTACTTTAATTAATGTTATGTAATTTATTTTTTTGTTAAACCATATGATTACTCTTTATCTCTCTTTTATGTGCTTTAGGAAACACCGTGACTTACAAATAAGGAAGGTATCTTGATGATGAGCTTTTTTTTTCTTTTTTTTTTGAATAAATGTTAAATTATATTTAAAATGAAAAATACTTTGGTACAACTAGTACAGCATATTTATTATAAGTTTTGAAAAACTAAACTTTAATACATTAAACTACTAAACTCGAGTGGCAAACCAAGCTTGCAGTCCAGTTTCATAGCGCCGATCCCCCAAGTCCAATAGCTAAGAGTTGGTCCCTCATGTGTCTATCAATCGCGTGAGCTTATACTTGTGGAAAGTATTAATTAAGTTGTCAATCTGTCACTGTCATGATACGAAGAACATAATTAAGGCCAATCAATCCAAACCCGACAACTTGCTTCAAATAATCTGCTTAACATCACTTACCAACCGAGAGGAAGCTTTCAAAATGTATAATGTGATTTTTTGATATTTTTTTGACATCTGAAAATATAATGTGATTTCTGTTGGAGTAAAACTAGAAATTTCAAATTTTCTGGAAATTTACATGAAGAACATATGCATTTAATTTTTGTAGAATACATTTTTAATATATGTATAAGAATTGATAGACACCATCATTAATTTATTCACTTAAACAATTTTTTTCTATAGCTGTAGCAAAGAATACCTTTAAAAACGATTAAAATGACCGAAGAGAATACCTTTCAGTTGAAACGAACGTTAACTAGTGGTTTCTTTCTTAACATAAAACCAAATGAAGAAGAAAAAACTAATGGTTAGTTCATTGGTAAAATAATTATTTACAACAACAAAATAAAATTATAGCAGAAAAGAATTTGAATTTTAGTTCTGAAATTTTTTAAGAGAATAATATAAACAAAATTAAAGGTATTTTAAAATTTACAAAATATTAAAACTAAGAAAATCAAAATAAAATCGTTTATTTGGCAAAAATGTCAACGGTAAATCACTTTTTTTTTTAATGGTTCACGGCCGCTTCATTTTATTTCCTGACTGTCTCTTTGAACCTCCGAATTCATTTGAATAATTTATGCATCAGTACTCTACTCGATCCTCCAACCAACTAGAACACTGATGAATTCGGAGAATCATGCAAATGGAATCAAAGCCACGAATAATATTTTTTTTTTTTTTTAAGAACCATAAATGCATATTTTGTATAAAGGGTTGTATTAATGCATACTTCAAATGATGGAAATTTGGGATAGGACAAAAGCTAGAATAAAATTTCTCGTAGATATGGCGACGGAGTATATTTGGATAACCGCCTAACAGAATTGAATATATAACATACGTACCTGGTCATTATTATTAAGATAATCTTGGCGACTACTGATTGCTTTTTAAATTAGCAAGAAAAAAAGCTATGAGCAAATGTATCGAGATGGACCGACTTTTTCACGTTTATTCTTTTCAACATAATTAATTAATTAAATTTCAACGTTAAGACTTTATTTTAAAAAAAAATAGGAATCTCCAGAGAATTTCAAAGTTTCACACACCAATCAAAAAACTTTAACCAAACCTCCTCAACATATAAAAAGATAGCACATGCTTTGTGAGATCTATACAATTAAAACAATAAAGGAAAAAAAAAATGGGAAACACTATAATGGTGAGGAGAAACAAGGTGAAAGTTATGAAGATCAACGGTGATATTTTCCAGCTCAAAACTCCGGTAACAGCGAGTGACGCCACGAAGGAGTATCCCGGACATGTGCTGCTAGACCCGGAGACCGTGAAACGGTTAGGAGTTCGCGCCAAACCGCTAGAGCCAAATAAGATCTTAAGGCCGAATAAAACGTATTTTCTGGTGGAACTTTCGTTGGTTGATAAGAGGAATAAGCTTCCATACCGGAGAGTTATGTCTGGTAATATACATGTTGGCGCCAAGGAGCGTCTGGAGATGTTAATGCTTTCTAGGAGAACGGTTTCCGACATCGGTGTCGGTAGTTTAGAATGTGGAGATGGGCCTGGACCTGGGCCGACGAGGGTGACACTAAGGCTACCTAGGTCTCACATCACGAAGTTAATGGGAGAATGCCAAGATGCTTCCGAGGTCGCGGCCAGGATTGCAAGAGTTCATTTGGAGAGCTCCGGTAAGATACAAGCCGGAGATAACGATGGCTTACGTCGGAAAATTGGAATATTTGAGAAAAAGAACCATTACAAAGCACATGAGGTAAATGACGTCGGGAACTTGTCAAAATATGTTTACAAAATCTTAGTATATATCAAATTTGAAACCATAGCACACACTAACATAGCACGTATCATTTATATACACATGTAAACGCAAACAATTATGAAATTCACATGTTGGCTTTAAATTCTAAATCGGATCCAACTAAATACTCTGAAACAATTACGTTAACTTGGTTTAAATATTGATCACATGATCACATGATCACATCTAAAGTATTCTCTGTTATGTTGTGCTTCTTTATTTATGGAAAGATTACACATATATCATCAAAATGACCTCTTGTCACATTACTACGTCTACATATACTAGGGTTAGAAATTGCATTTAGTTGCGAACCGTAATTAGATTAAAATAAATTGTTTGCTGTGTCAACTAATATGCAGAAGCACGTAAGTTTCGCAGAGAAAGGAGGGAGAGTAGAGATCGTTGTTTCATAATACATGGCACGATTCAAGGTTTTCCATAGTGTATCTTGGTTAACACACGTGTGAAAAAACTCTCAAAAGTCTATGAAGAGTGATATATAACTCTATGAGGCCGACAAAAAAGAATATGTTTAACATGCGTCCACGGTCCACCAATAATTATTTTTAAAAAGATATGCAAAGCTATCTAACCCCAAATGTATTCCTTTGTTCCTAATTGATCCATGTTTTGAAAGAAAAGGTTTCAAAAAATTACTTGTTCTTTATTCTCATTTCATATTCATGCTATTTCTTACTTAAAAAAAAAAAAAACTTATATAATATTCAATAAAAACAAAATTTAAAATGTCATTTTAAAACATTTCTTAATCTGTGTGAAAATTCAAAAAAGAAAAAAATGGATTAATAAAGAACATAGATCAAGTATGATTTGCTAGAGTAATTAAAACCTTTGATAAAACATACTCGATTAAGTTCTAAGTTGAACTTCTAATCTAACCAACTGGTAATCAAACCGGAAAAGCAAAAAAATCCTTACACAGAATGGTCCAAACCTGTCATCGTCACCTTCATTATTCTCTCAAATGTATAATTTTATTATTATTAGGCTCATTATTTTATTGTCGGCAAATCAGTAGTCTGATTGGAAACATGCTCAACTAAACGATTTTACAAAATCTACATATTATTATCCGGTTAAATTTTAACCAACCAAAAACCAAAATGGTTTAGTTAGTCAACCTTGAAAACCAAAGGAAGCTGGCTTTAATGGAGAGATCCTTCATATCCCAATCTCATTCATCAATCATCAATCATCATCACCTGATCCACTCTTCGTCATCATCCTCCCACTTCAGTGTTGACGCTTTCTTCTAAAAACTCGACCCTTCAGCGATCTTCAAGGTATTTCCATGGCTATCTTGATTTTGATACATATACTTGACTCTCCTCGTTTCATTTGAATTGATCTCTTAGCATCGTTGTTGTTGTGTTGTGTCATGGTGATTAGCGAAATTTACTTGTTGGGTTGATTTTGATTTAAGCTTTATTTATGTGGTTTGAGTTGTGATTGATGATGCAGAGAGGTGTGAGATGGGGACTGTAGTTGAAGGGAAGCTAAGGTTTTGTATGGACAGGGGAGGTACATTCACTGATGTTTACGCTGAGATTCCAGGGCATTCTGATGGTCGTGTGTTGAAGCTTTTATCAGTAGATCCATCCAACTACGATGATGCTCCTGTTGAAGGAATCAGGAGGATACTTGAGGAGTATACAGGGAAGAAGATACCAAGAACGTCTAAGATACCAACTGATAAGATTCAGTGGATCAGGATGGGTACAACTGTGGCAACGAATGCGTTGTTGGAGAGGAAAGGGGAAAGGATAGCTTTGTGTGTTACTAAAGGGTTTAAGGATTTGTTGCAGATTGGTAATCAAGCTAGGCCTGATATTTTTGATCTTACTGTGGCGAAACCGTCGAATCTTTATGAAGAGGTGGTTGAGGTTGATGAAAGAGTTGAGCTTGCGCTTGATGGTGATGATGATGATTCAGGGTCTTTGATTAAAGGAGTTTCTGGTGAGCTTCTTAGAGTTGTGAAGCCGTTTGATGAAGAAGGTTTGAAACCGTTGTTGAAGGGTTTGCTTGATAAAGGGATAAGTTGTTTGGCTGTTGTTTTGATGCACTCGTATACTTTTCCAAAGCATGAGATGGCTGTTGAGAAGTTGGCTTTAGAGTTGGGTTTTAGACATGTGTCCTTGTCTTCTGCGTTGACGCCAATGGTTCGGGCTGTTCCTCGGGGTCTAACAGCCACTGTGGATGCTTACCTGACACCGGTGATTAAAGAGTATTTGTCGGGTTTCATTTCCAAGTTTGATGATGATCTTGGGAAAGTGAATGTTCTATTTATGCAATCTGATGGAGGTCTAGCACCGGAAAGTAGGTTTTCAGGGCACAAAGCTGTGTTATCAGGTCCAGCAGGAGGAGTTGTTGGTTACTCACAGACACTCTTTGGTCTTGAAACTGTAAAACCGCTGATTGGATTTGATATGGGTGGTACATCAACGGATGTTAGCCGTTATGATGGGAGTTATGAGCAAGTGATAGAAACTCAGATTGCTGGGTCAATCATACAAGCGCCACAACTTGACATAAACACTGTTGCTGCTGGTGGTGGGTCGAAGCTGAAGTTTCAGTTTGGTGCTTTCCGGGTAGGACCTGATTCTGTGGGTGCGCACCCAGGTCCAGTTTGTTACAGGAAAGGAGGAGAGCTAGCAGTTACTGATGCAAACCTCGTTTTGGGGTTTGTTATTCCTGATTATTTTCCATCCATCTTTGGGCCTAACGAAGATCAACCCTTAGATGTAGCAGCAACACGAGTAGCATTTGAAAAGCTTGTTGCACAGATTAATTCTTATAGAAAGAGCCAGGATCCATCTGCTAAGGACATGTCAGTGGAGGAAACAGCAATGGGATTTATTAGTGTTGCTAATGAGACAATGTGTCGTCCCATACGTCAACTGACAGAGATGAAAGGTCATGAAACAAAGAATCATGCACTTGCATGCTTTGGAGGTGCTGGACCGCAACATGCTTGCGCAATTGCTAGGTCTTTGGGCATGAAAGAAGTTCTTGTTCACAGATACTGCGGAATTTTGAGTGCTTATGGAATGGGTTTGGCAGATGTTATTGAAGATGCTCAAGAGCCATATTCAGCTGTTTATGGCCCTGAAACTCTTTCAGAGGCCTATAGAAGGGAAAATCTATTACTAGGAGAAGTGAGAAAGAAACTCCAGGAGCAGGGTTTTGAGGATGAAAATATCTCCACTGAGACGTATTTGAATATAAGATATGACGGCACAGATACAGCAATCATGGTAAAGGGTAAGAAAACTGGAGATGGCTCGGCATTTGATTATGCTGCAGAGTTTCTCAAGCTTTTCGAGCAAGAGTATGGATTTAAACTTCAAAACCGAGATCTCCTTATATGTGATGTTCGGGTTAGGGGAATTGGAGTGACTAGTATACTAAAACCACGGGCAGTTGAAGCTGCCCCTGGTACTCCTAAGGTTGAAAGGCTCTACAAGGTTTACTTTGAAGGTGGATGGCATGACACACCGTTGTTCAAGTTGGAGAACTTAGGTTTTGGCCATGAGATTCCTGGCCCTGCGATCATCATGAACGGGAATAGTACAGTTATTGTAGAACCTCAGTGCAAAGCCATCATCACAAAATATGGGAACATTAAAATCGAGGTAGAATCTGCAACTAGCAGTGTAAAGCTTGCAGAGAATGTTGCAGATGTTGTTCAGCTGTCCATCTTTAATCACAGATTCATGGGTATAGCTGAGCAAATGGGAAGAACCTTGCAACGTACTTCCATATCAACAAATATCAAGGAAAGGTTGGATTTTTCTTGCGCCTTGTTTAGTCCTGATGGCGGCTTAGTTGCTAATGCGCCACATGTTCCAGTTCATCTGGGTGCCATGTCGAGTACAGTTCGCTGGCAGCTCAAACATTGGGGTGAAAATCTGAACGAAGGAGATGTTTTAGTAACTAATCATCCGTGCGCCGGTGGTAGCCATTTGCCTGATATAACCGTTATCACGCCTGTTTTTGACAAAGGGAAGCTTGTGTTCTTCGTGGCTAGTAGAGGTCACCATGCAGAAGTTGGAGGCATAACTCCAGGAAGCATGCCCCCGTTCTCAAAGGCTATTTGGGAAGAAGGTGCTGCTATAAAATCGTTTAAAGTTGTTGAAAAAGGTGTTTTCCAGGAAGAAGGAATCGTTAAACTTCTTCAATTCCCTTCTTCTGATGAGACAACAATTGAGATTCCGGGAACCAGAAGGATTCAGGACAATCTGTCGGATCTTCAAGCTCAGATAGCTGCAAACCAAAGAGGAATTGCTCTAATTAAAGAGCTGATTGAGCAATATGGACTTGGAACTGTTCAGGCTTACATGAAATACGTGCAGCTTAACGCAGAAGAAGCAGTGAGAGAAATGCTTAAGTCTGTTGCTATTAGAGTCTCATCGGAAACGCCTAAATCAAGGGTTGGTAATTCCGTGACCATAGAAGAAGAGGATTACATGGATGACGGATCCGTGATTCACTTAAAACTCACAATCGATGCTGACAAAGGAGAAGCCTTCTTCGATTTTACAGGCACAAGCCCGGAAGTCTATGGTAACTGGAATGCCCCAGAAGCAGTTACATCTGCAGCAGTTATTTACTGCCTCCGCTGTCTAGTTAATGTCGACATTCCACTAAACCAAGGCTGCTTAGCTCCGGTTGAAATTCGCATACCCGCTGGTTCTTTCCTGTCTCCAAGCGAGAAAGCAGCTGTTGTTGGAGGCAACGTTCTAACATCCCAGAGAGTTACAGATGTTGTTCTAACTGCTTTCCAGGCTTGTGCTTGTTCCCAAGGATGCATGAATAATCTCACATTTGGAGATGACACGTTTGGATACTATGAGACCATTGGTGGAGGATGCGGAGCTGGACCGACATGGGACGGGACAAGCGGAGTCCAATGCCATATGACTAACACTCGGATGACTGATCCCGAGATCTTCGAGCAAAGGTACTGAACTCTTAATTAACTTGTTAGATTTGTAGCTATATGCTAAGCTATTAAGAAAGCTACAATCCACTACAAACTCAATTAGGATAAGTACAATGTCCTCCACTTAGGGGTGGACATAAGAAGCAAACAAAAACAGATTTAAAAAAAAAACTGAATGGTCAGACCTACTTTTACTTTACTGACACATGGGTTTTACCAGGTACCCTGTTCTGTTGCATAGATTTGGATTGCGAGAGAATAGTGGAGGCAAAGGGTTGCATAAAGGAGGGGATGGATTAGTGAGAGAGATAGAGTTCAGAAAGCCTGTGGTTGTTAGTATCCTCTCAGAGAGACGAGTTCACTCGCCACGTGGATTGAACGGTGGCCAGAACGGAGTTCGTGGAGCAAACTATCTCATCACTAAAGACAAACGGAGAATCTACCTTGGAGGTAAGAATACCGTACACGTGGAAGCCGGTGAAATCCTACAGATTCTTACCCCGGGTGGTGGTGGATTTGGCGCCAGTGTTTAAACGATTCATCTCCTCCTCGTAAGTCTCCTGTAGAACTTCATTACTTCTTCATTGCTCGCATAATCCGCTTAGTGGTTTATGTGTCTTTTTAATCTTTCGGTGTCCCTTGGCCGGACATTCGTTGGAGGGTTTGGCCACTTTGGGTAAATAAGGATCAGATTCTTGATTCAAAAAGAACAAGGTAATGACATTGTTGTGGTGAATAAGTTTAGTAGCTGATGTTATGTTTTTATGTTGTTCTTTAAGTATTCAGACATTGTACAAACACTTCGTTTTAAGTACAGCTTTGTTTTATTCGTTTAGCAAACGAAGCAAAACTGGTCTGTATTATTATAAAAGTTATATAATAATAACAATCTCGAAAATGTTTTATATGAATGTTTGATAACTCTTTTGTAAATTTTTTAATTTTAGATTTTACGCGGCATATTCAAAAGTTCAAACTTATTCAACATCTTTCCGAGTCAAAACGATGAAAATTATTAACTCTACTCATATCTCTGATTTACTTAGGGATTAAAGCTACAACTACAAGAGCTTATATCGAGGAAACAACTCGACGTCTAGTCCGACACATCTTAGGTTACAAATAGTATGAAAATTACGTCACCTACAAATCTTAGGATTCGTTTGTTTGTTTACAGACACAAGAAAACAAAAGTGGTAAGTGAAAAACACTCGAGCGCATTGTATCGGTTCAACTTCAAACCTATACATAGACCCGGATCCGTTCCAAACCCCCACTTTTTATCCGATATAGTAGGGATATTACATTCTCTTCAACGAGGGAGGGATCAGAACTTTTGCTTATTTTTACTTCTAGCATTAGTCACTCACCCTAGAGAGAGCAAACACTCTTCCTCTACTCTTTAGAGATTGCTCATCTATTTTTCGTTCATACTTACAAGTTACAATCATATTCTTGTCACACCCAAAAACCGTTTCTAGGTCATCCATGCATGTTACCTAAACATGTTCCTTTTCATTCATTTAACCTCAAAGTTTCTCCCATAGCAAGTACACCCCGAACCAAAGCCGGCCCAAGACACAAGTTGATGAAACATCAGCTACGGCAAATTATATTAGTCTATAATAGGCCCTATTTTACAGAAAGTTTGTTTAGCCTAGTGGTATAAGCAGTGGAAGAGAGTGAGTTTGAGCCTCAAAACACTGACTTATTTGTGTCTAGTGTGAACTTAACCATTATCTTCAGTTCTTCACCCGTTTTTCGAGACCTTCCTTCATTTCTCTATTCGTCTTAATTCGTGGTCCCTTTTTCCATTATTTTATGTTTCCGACTTGAGCATCGCATAGCCGTCGGAAAACACCATCCCCAAACGTATTCTTTTTTTTTTTTAACTCTTGACATGTTTGTTGTGACAGTACGACGTGATTTTTTTTAAGATTTGACTCAACTTTTTTTTTTTTTGGTGCAAAGATTTAACTGAACTAAAAAATCAACTTAATTAAAGAATTTAAGAATCCATACAAAATATTCAAGAGGAGAGAAAAGTAACAATAAGATACAAAGAGACCAAAGATTAGCTCTTAGTAGAGTTAGAATCATTGTCTTTTGGAGCAACGCTACGAAGAAAAGAAGCACTCTTAGTGAGTTCCCGAAGTGGCTTATTCGTGAATCTCATAAAGTTGTAAACAAAACCTCCAGCTAAAATTCCGACGAAGGGACCAACAATGTAAACCCAAATTCCTTTATATCTTCCCAACACAATTGCTGGTCCTAGACTTCTTGCTGGATTCATAGATGCTCCCGATATAGGTCTAATATAAACAACACCCAAATTAATTAATATTTCCTATAGTATATGAAATAATTGTTAAATGAAGAATCTGTTAAATAGTA
>NC_025694.1:20214430-20234420 GCF_000633955.1 Camelina sativa | reverse complement strand
CATTTCTGTACTGCTATGGTATAATACTATATCATAGCATACGAATTCTGTGCTATCATATGTGAGGTACCTACAATAACAGTGGCCTAACATAGCGTTTGTAAAAGAGCTATGAATTACATATTATAGCGTTTCTCTCATGCTAACAATGTACATATTTGTTGTAGTGACGATTGCTGGCCCTAGACTTCTTGCTGGATTCATCGATGCTCCCGATATAGGTCTAATAATAATAATAATAATCAAAACCCAAATTAATTAATATTTCCTATAGTATATGAAGTAATTGTTAAATAAAGAATCTGTTATTTAGTAATTTGGTTTTTACCCGGCAACAAAAACGTTCAAAATTATAGTCATCCCCACGGCAATCCCAGCTAGTTCTCCGGTCTGTCAAAAAAATTTAAGAACAGTTCAATAACGTAAAAACTTCCACTTATGAATATTCTTAAAATATATGCAGTAGCTAGTTGAAACAAAAAAAAAGGATGATATAGAAAACACTAACCGCACGACTATCGGTGGCAACGCCAGAAATAACAAACATGAGGAGGAATGAGATAATGATTTCTGCAACAAGTGCTTGTCCCGATGAATCACTCGGAGTTGTTCCAAAGAAAGCTTTGGGTGTCAATGTGAACATTAGTTTCAGTGTCAAACTCGCTAGTAACGATCCCGTAAGTTGTGCACCTATATACAATGGTACCTGCCCAAAACATAATTATACAATCGTATATACGTTATTCAGTTATCAAATATCAAATCATATATACATTAAGATTTTAGCGTGGGACGGAACGTTACGTTTTGAAACAATTTAGATCATACTGAAAAAAGGGGGTAGATAAGAGTATTTACCTGATACCAAGGAAACCGCCGGAAAACGGCAAAAGTGACGGTGACGGCCGGGTTAAAATGTGCACCGGAAATGTGACCGGTAGAGTAAATCATGACCATAACAATGAGACCCCAAGTCACACAAATACCCGGAAACGTAACTATCCCATCGTACAAAACATTCACTACCACCACTCCACATCCAGAGAATATTATGAAATACGTCCCAATTATCTCTGCTATCAACTGTAATCAATTTTTTAATAATAAGAAAAAAAAGCATAAACAAATATTTATTAGCATTGTTTAGATATGCATTAATACAAATAATAGAACATATAGTTATTGTTCTGTTACCTTTTGGGTAAGGCAAACAATGCCGGGAGAAGTACATATGACCGTCTCGATACCTCCATGGCAACCATTGCCGTCGCCTTTCTCAATCCTTGACATTTGTTCTTCTTCGATTTCTTGACAATGCGAAGTCATTTTTTTCTGGACGAATTTATATTTTGATAAGAGAAAAAGGTGGAGATTTTTCTTTCAGGAGAAAATTGAAAATATTTGTTTTTGTTGTTAGAGAAGATTAAAGAGTTTTTATACATGTGAAAACAGAAATTAGTTGAAATTAATGACTGGATGTGAGTTGGAACAGTACTAGAGCTGTAATTAGATGTATTATATGAAAATAGAGAAACAGGCTTTGAATGTTATGTTGAAATGGGTCAAAAAGAGTGGCAATGATTTGTAACAGTTAAAGGAGTCAAATAGGGACTTCGATGTTTGTTTTGTATGCGTTATTGTCTTTCTTCAATTACTATGTTGACCTATCTGCCCAAAAAAAGAAAATTTACTACGTTGACCTGTTAAAGAAAATTAGTAATTGCATTGGATAGCCTAATTTTGGCTGAACCGAACCAATCTTATCATCTTAGCTGTTTGGTTTTAAACCGAAACAACCAAACCCAACCGATTCACTCCGAAAAAAACTTCCATGTTCGGTTTTACTAGTTAATAATTTACTGTTCTTTAATCATATAAGTTATTTTTGTTTTTAGGCTTATTTCATTTACGTGTTATTTTTGAATAACTGAGTATATGTTAGATTAAACTAATGTTAAGTTAACAGAAGAATACAATTATTCAAAAGAAAAAGAGTAACCCAATAAGATAACACTGAGAGAATAAAGATTAGCTCTTAGAACTAGAAGCTTTGTGGCTTGGGGAAATGCTACGGAGGAAAGAAGCGCTCTTAGTGAGTTCTCGGAGTGGCTTATCGGTAAATCTGATAAGGTTATAAACAAAACCTCCGGACATGACTCCGAGGACAGGACCAACAATGTAAACCCATATGTGTTTATATACTCCCATCACTAATGCTGGTCCTAGACTTCGCGCTGGATTCATTGATGCTCCCGACACTGGTCTGTCATTTTTTAACATATGATATAAGATAAACCAAAATTTTAATCAGAAATAAAAACCAAATCCGAAAGCATATAAAATCATTCATGTTATACTATATGAAGTTTTATTATTAATAATATTATGTATAAAATGGAAATTTGGAAACCACGAATTTTATGAATTATGTTGGTTGTCTAAATATAGAGAATGAGTATTTTTACCCGGCCACAAAGACGTTCAACATTATAGTCATCCCAACTGCAATTCCAGCTAATTCTCCGACCTGTTTAAAGCATATTATAAACAATCCAACAAAATAAGAAATTTAGAATATGCACTAGCGAGTTCAAATGAAACAAGTGTTCTCAAAAGAAGTACTCAGACTACCCATTATGAATAAGGTCTCATTAACTTGCTAAATGATAAAATCACCTAAAATTTTTACAAGTCATAAGTTTTGTGAAATTTTGATTTATGTGTTAATACTTTTTTTTCGACTCCACAAGAAAAATTCTTTTTTTTTTAAAGGAATTTCATCGTTCTAGTAGTTTTGTACAAAATAAAATATTTCTTGCCTTATTAGTGTTTCCTTTTTTCGCCATAAGTATTATATATACCACGATCTTAAAAATATTTCAAAACAAAATATGACTAAAATTATAACCTAATGTAGTTACCTTGCCCCAAAATAATATACTGATCAGAGGTTATTAGAGAATATTAATATTGAATAGCAAGCAATTCCAACCGTTGATTTTTTTTTTAAATAATGTCTTAAATAAATTTTGTGTCCATTTTTTGGTTATAATGATTTACCAATATGAATATTTTACTTACGGCGCGATTATCAGTGGCTACGCCGGAGATAACAAACATGAGGAGGAATGAGATGATAATTTCTGCTGCGAGTGCTCGTGCAGGTGAATCAGCCGGAGTGGTTCCAAAGAAAGCTTCGGGTGTGACTTTGAACATTAGTCTTAGTGTCAAACTCGCTAGTAACGATCCCGCAAATTGTGCACCTATATACAATGGTACCTGCTCAGAACATCATACAATTTATTCATTAAAAAAGAACATCATACAATTAGATTCATTTTTTTTTTTTTTTGCACTTTATAAACTCATATTAATTAAACTACATCACACATTGTTCGAAAATATTGCAAAAAGTAACTACGAAATTGCTACGATCAAGCCATGCAATGTCTTTAGCATATGTCGATGATCCGATCTCTACATACAGATCTGCTACCATTTTGCTTTTAATTTTGGAATAGCTACAAGTTTGCGTTTATATTATATAAAAGAATGCAAATGTTTTTTCTTTTTCTTTTTTTTTGTCAATTCACTTTTTTATTTTTGATAACTCATTTTCTTCACATTCGGATAAACACCACGAAGTAATTCTTGTTTCTGAAAAAATCGTAGATCTTGTTCAATGTAGAGATAGAGAATTAGAGAGTGTAGTGACCTGATACCAAGGGAACCGCCGGAAAATGGCGAAAGTGACGGTAACGGCAGGGTTAAAATGTGCACCGGATATGTGACCGGTAGAGTAAATCATGACCATAACAATGAGACCCCAAGTTACACAGATTCCTGGAAACGTTACTGTTCCACCATACAACACATTCACTACCACCACTCCACAACCAGAGAATACTATAAAATACGTCCCAATCATCTCCGCTATCAACTGTAATCAATTTCAAAAGAAAAAAAACATAAACCAATTTGGCAAAAATACTTATTATCATTATAACTATGCGATAAAACAAATAAGTTTAGGTTTTCTTTTAACCTTTTGGGTAAGGCAGACAATGCTGGGAGAAGTACATATGACCGTCTCGATTCCTGCATGGCAATCTTTGCCTTTGCCTTTCTCAATCCTTGATATTTGTTCTTCTTCGATTTCATCACTATGGGAAGACATTTTTATGGATACTTTTCTGATGGAATAATTTTAGAGACAAAATTTTTTTGAAAGAAAAAAGTTGAGTAGAGAGATTATTATTTGAGATAAAAACGAAAATGAAAAATTTTTAGTGGTTAGAAAATTTGGAGAGTAATTTTATTTATTTATTTATGTGAAATATTATTTGAACCAATCACAAAAGGAATGAATTAAATCTAATGAGTTAAAATAATGAGAGCTGTGATTGGATGTAATAGATGAAAAGTAGGATCAGACTTAGCGTTATGTGGAGATGGGTGAAAGAGGCAAAAAGGCTAATTAAGGAGTTTAGCTTTGAGTTGCAGATTTATAGGAGAACTCCCCTATCTACGTAGACCTGTTAATAGAAATTTATTTAAACCACTTTTAAACATGAGTGCAAAATTATAGTAAACATGAGTGTCAGCAGGATGTTATAAATTTTAAAGAGTACGTATCCGAAACATAAAAACAAATCTATTATTTGGTATAATATATGTGACATTTTTCTTCGTTGACAATTATCATTCGATTCTATGTATAAAACAAAGTCAAGACTTCCACTTATTAATTCAATAATCCATCGAAATTCAAAGAGCTATAAAGAAGATAAAAACAGTGAGCCCTCTTTTCTTCCAACAAGGTTAATTTTGAGAAATCATGTTATGTGAATGAGTATCAAAATTGCAGTTTTTATGAGATTGTGGTGTCATCATATTTTTTTCATATAGATTAACTTTCGATACAAACAACACAAGACTTTTCTCTAAGTCAACTTTACGGCAAACCTTATCTATCTTCCTAGCAAAATAATGCGCGAGACAACTGTCAAAACGACATGGCTTTGTCATACTTGCCAAAACCAATTCAAGAATTCATATATATATATATATATATATATATATATATATATATATATATTTTTTTTTTTTCGTTTCAAGATTTTCTATTATAAGATACGATTGTAAAGTATCAGAGATTTCTCTATGAAAAATACGAATCGGAGTAAGGGTGAAATGCGTTTTTAAAACACTAAGCTGGAGGAAAAACAAAATATCCCCATAAACTACAGTCCAAAAAAGGGAAATTACATCCAAACAATGAAAACTTATACAGAAAAACTACATAACCTGAATGAAGCACAAATGGCATAGTCCCAAATAAATCCAAACAAGGAAACCACGGAGAAGGCGAGTTGAAGTAGAACGAATCGCGGAGTCTGACAGAGAATTTGACAAAGGAAAATGGACGCACTAGCTTAAGGAAGACGACCAAACCAACCTTCTAGCAAAACCGGAGGAAACCCAAACAAGTGGGTAAACTGAACCATCCACGCTTTGCAATAAGAGGAACCCGATTGAATACCGTAGGAGGGCAATCAGAGACAAACCACAAGCGTAATCCAAGACAGATTACCGTAGCAGAACAAGTCAACCAGGCTAACAACCAAATCAAAGAAGAGAGGCCACAAAAGAGCTGATACCGGATTGCACGAAAAGGCCAACCTGTAGATTAAGGACCTCTAATTCCAAAGATCTAGCCTAAACCAAACGATTAGACCGTCCTAAACAAAGAAAGACATAAGCGATCAAACAACATAAAACCAAAGCCAAGTCACTCAACACAACCAAAAGAGGAGGAACCCAAAAACAATGAGGCCGTTGTCGCAAAACCAAAGAGAACTTCAATGCGAAATCAGGGATACAAGAAGCTGACTAAATAGAAGCCTCAGACGAGACAACACCACCACAAAGCCAGAAAAATCCAAGAAAAAGCTCTTCAGATTCATCTCGAAAGCAACCGGAACATGCGACAAGTCACCACCGACTCACAATCAAACAAGAACAGAGCCGATGAACTAGAATGTCGAGACAATAGAACCAGATCGGGAACCTGAAACCTCCACGACCATATCGGAAAGACGAGAAGGAGCCACCGGGGGGTAGATCCACTTTCGAACATCAACAATCGGCCACCAATCCTCCAAGATAGTCACCACGCCGGAAAGTACTACCACCACCGATAGGAATGGACAAAGGGTGGAGACGACGAAGCTGAGGTTTGACAAGCTAGAAAGAAAAACAAGGACAAACGACAACTAGAAGAAACTGGAACCGACGATGGTGCCGTGGAAACCCAACATCGTCGACCATCGGAGAGCAAATGTTGATTGACGGCTAGGGCGAACGCTTCTTCGAGAGATAAGAATTCATATCTATATAGAGAAATTGGCATAAATAAGGTCCAAAAAAATTATAATTCATTAACTAACTACTCTAACCAATGAAAGGTAATATACTCTATATTATCTATATTATATACTATTTTAACCTTCCCATAACCATTACCCTTACCACCTTGCCACCATCACCTTTACCTCCTACCACCACCACCACCTCTTTATCACCATCACCACTAGGGTTCTCAATGTATTAACTTCTAGGGTTTAGATTTCCTTCAGCATCCATCACCGGCCGCCACCACCTCCGGTCACCAGTCACCGCCACCTCCGACCTCCGGCCACCGCCACCTCTGGTGACCTTCTCCGGCCACCATCTCTGACGACATTCTCCGGCGACCTTCTCCGACGACCAACTTTGGTGACCAATTCCAGCGAACGTCTCCGGTTACTTTTTCCGGCCACCATCTCCGGCGACCAATTCTGGCGACTTTTTCCGGCAACCATCTCCGGCGACCAACTCCAGCGACCATCGCCGGCGACCAACTCTGACGACTATCTCCGTCGGCCATCCCCACAGGCCACCTCCGCCGGATACCTCCGCCGGCCACCTCCGCTGGCTACTTTCGCTGGCCGGCCACCATCACCACCATCAACCAATACTACATTGGTAATTTACTCTGTCCCTAATTCTAAATTCTTAATTTTTTCAAATAGTTGGTTATTTTCTTCTATAGTTTTTGTGTTCAGTGAACTAATTTACCCATTTATATATATATATATATATATATATATATCTTTTTTACCAAAAAAAGAAATTCATATCTTGATTACTTAATCATTGGTACCTAAAACGCTACAGACAAATATTGTTAGGAAAATTATATATGTAATTTACAAATAGTTTATGCATGAAGTGATCTGGCGTATGTATAGAAATATCACATGTCCATTATTATTATTTTTTTTTTATTTTTTTTTTAATAGTGTCCCTTATCATGGAGACATACAAACAAATTAAAATTTTTACCAAGTAGTTAACAAGAGAACTTTCGAAGGAATATCCACAAAACTAATTAATTAAGTTTTGACGTATAAGTAGACTCCATCGAAAATTTTAGTATATTGAATTGTTGAAGTTTTGTTTGTAATGATCTACTTTAAAGATCTGTGGATTAATTATCCAATAACTTCTTTTGTCTTATTCACTTAATATAAGTTATACAACTACATAACTAATGCAAGTACACAATTACAAGTACAGCGCTAAATTTGGATTCAATGTGGGTTACTTAACATAATTTGTAATATGTTTTTTTTGTTTTTGTTTTGCGCAACTTATAGTAGAAATTATTCATAAATCATAATATATCGAGCGCGTATCCCTAACGATTTGACCTTGGGATGATCATCGAGATCTTAAGTATGTCTTCCAATGAGTTAACCAAAGTTGTTGTTTATTGCTTTTTTGGCTTATTGATACTTTAGAGTTTAGGTAATCTTGGCTAATAATCAAAAGTTTCTATTCTTGTATCAAATATTTATATATAACGAAATAAGTTAAGTGTTGAAGTTAAGAGAAAAATAAGTAGTGTTGAGTTTTATCCAATATTTTATCTACTCTAGCTAACATACTTCAATTAATAAACGAGAACTGAGTCAAAATACTGAAAACATAAAAAATTTCCTCAAAGTGAAACCCAATTCAGAAAGATCCAATATTTTGCAGCATCACATTACGCATATCGGCATATGGCTAGGGAATAACAAAAATATACAAATTAAGTAGAAAGATACAAATTAACATAGGGGTATATATAAAGATTCCATCCTCGTGTGGACCGACTGTATGACATATCATCAGTGACTTCAATGTGGTGGCTCTCACTCTTACATAATAAAAAGAATCCATAACTTAGCTTCTTGATTTGCAGACAACTTAACGTTAATTAGAATAATTCTTTTTTGAAACCCAATTCAGATGTGATGAATCGTCGGCAAATTATTTTGCTATTTCCTTCACTAGCTAGTTCGAGTTCCTATATCGTTGGGATGATGAGAGGATTGCGTCAATAGCTTCTTTAACTTGAGAAATGTCCGGAGCTTTTCTTCCTTGTGTCAGCCAAAACTCATTGGCTGCAAGTACCTATCAAAATATTAAAGTAATGTTATTTGATAAACCCTAATAATATATAACATTGCTTCTGGTAGTATAAATGATAGAAGGTTTGTTAAGATGAATCTATACCTTAACTTGTAGTTGGAGAAACTTGACATAGCCAATTGCTTTCTCAAGCATAGTCACCAAATCAACCTACAAAAAAACCACCATAAAGATCAAAATCATTAGTACATGAGATCTTTACTACTCTAGGTTTGAAATTATGATGTTACTTTTATACGTATTATACCTTGGTACCATTAGGTACAAGTTCTTACAATACTTTGAGGCGTTCGCTTATCCTTTCTCGTCGATTCTAGACAGGAAACATATATTCGTATTGGTGAATCGACAAAAACACTTATTTATAATTTTAAATTTCTAAACTAATTTTAAAATTTAAAAGAGCCTTATTGTCAATAAATATTGATCAGGAACCAAAAAAAAAACCTTGGCTGCTAGGCTTTGTGGATCTTTCGGTGGAGTTGTTGCCATAGTCTTGGCCTTCTGTGAAGCTTGAGTATTCTCTCCCTATAGATCATTAGACGTAACCATTTAACATCGTCAAGTGATCTTAACCATATATGAGAAAGATTAATCATAAATCTTAATTTGGAGTTAGTAATTATTACTGTAGAAGGACGTTTATTTCCAGGCGGTTTAGGGGATGCCGACTCGACCATCGAATCAGTGTTTACAAGGGTTGAATCACAATATAACCAGTCTCCATTGCTATGGTCTGTAGCCGGTTTACGCGCAGAATTTGAAATCAATCCGAAGCTGCTCATTGTTTCAAAGCAATTTGAACCTTTTATGACTTTAGGGCTAATGCGTTCTATTTGTTGACTCCAACCTGTGTAGCTGTAGCTCATGTTCCCGTCCAAGACCGAGAAGGCGCTATCGTGGGAGGGAGAAAGCTTCGGTGATGGTCAAAGCTAAAGAATGACGAAGTGTTGAAATCCATCAAAGAATTATGATCCTCAATGGTTTCATCGGAAGGATAAAAAAGCAAACCCTTGATTACGTTGATGATCGGAATTTATGGTGCTATTGCTTGAAGCTGAAGCTTCTCCGTCTAATCCCCAAGTCTCCGGTGAAGAGAGATCTTCTGAAGAATTTGGGTTAGAGATGTAAATAGGCTCATTGTCATGGTTGTTAATGAGTGACATTGTGTTAAATATAGGGTGTTCTAGTGAGATGTTCTAGTAAGTTAGGTGTTAAATGTTTTATGTCTAAGGTTTTGCTCTCGAAGGTAATGATTGGTAAGGAAAGAGAGAAAACATTTGTGAAGTTAGTTACCATAAAGGTTTATATAACCAGTTCTTTGATTACTCTTTCTAATATTTTAAGAGAAAATGATGACATTTTGATATATTTAGAAAAAAATTCTTATTTCTATTAGAGTTAAAACAATTCAGAAAAGAAGCTGGCGTGAGATTCCCAATCCTTACACCGAACACATGTGAAACAATCTCACCGGAACCCCATAATTCTGACAAGACAACCAGCTGCTTTGATCCACCCAACTAGCTAGAGGAAACTTTCTCATACTCTGCACCTACTAACAGTAATCATACAAACGTACTTCAGCTCCACAAGCATTTTACATTTATAGACTCCGATTACTCCTCCAACTGGCCACTTCATGATCCACCCAAACAAGCCACCTAAACATGTATCCCAAACACCATCTCATCTAGTTACTGAGTCGCACAACCAACCACCCATAGCGACCGAGTAACAAGAGAGGTGGGCTGGAATACTTCATTCCGTCCAGCCACGGAAACACTTCTCCGATGAATCCATCGATTCACCGTCTTAACTCTAACTTGGTTCTACAACCACCATGATCTTTCTTCATAATCTTATAGAGGTTTCAGCTCAAACCGAGCTTGTTGGTTCAACCAATAACACAACTTAACACAATTCAATCCATACAAAAGCTTATATAAACACTCTAATTATTCACAAACTAACCGTTCAAATCAAAGTTCCACCGTTGGATATGGAGCCCGTACTATCACGAGTCTCTCCACCAAATTTCTTCTCGATCAGAAATGTTTTGAAACCCCAAAGCCGCCTAGAAAGAGCCATCTCGGAACATTTTCTAGGGTTCATACTTAGCCAGATTTCACAGTTTCAGCGAAGTACTTGTCCAGGAAGCAACGAACATTACTCCTCGAGATCAACACCGAATGAAGCTATTTCAGATGCTATGGACTCTTGGCTTGATGGAGAACACGCCAGTATAATCATATTTTCGAACCAATATAAGATCCGGGGCTGGGGAGCCTCTAAATTCGGCTCCTCCACACTGCCTCTATCTCCAACCTTCTTTCACTTTCTTTGTCCTCTTCAGCTCTGTTCACTTTGATCTGTTCTCCCATAACTAGAGAAGCTTTCCACAGCCATAACATGATTATCTAGACCCACAAGAGGCTTCCCCACCTCCGCCGCGTCTCTCTCTCTCATCTCCGTCATGACTCCAAAGTTATCCTCTCCTTCACGTCCTCGTTTATGTTGCTTTAAGATCTGTGAATCGAGTCTTGGGATAAATCGGAGACATCGATTTACAACAAAACAGAAAGAGTATTAAATTCATTGAATTTTTACATATAAAGTTGAAACTTATTTTATAACAAAATATTATTCCTCAAACTATATCTAATGAAAATTTTTTGGGTTCACCCCTAGGGGGTGAACCACTCTCATTCATCCACTCTCATTCACCCCTTCTTTATTAACCAATCAAAATACAATAAACTTTCATGTCATATCATATTTATAAAATAAATCAAAACTAAAATAAAAAGACAAAACAAGTTAAAGAAACCAATTCTGTAGATTTTTTATTAAGGAAATTATGTTGGTTTAGGTTTATAAAATAATGATTAGAGTTTGGATTTTACAATCAAACGAAATCGTATGTCGGTTCGGGTTTACAAAAAAGTGGTTAGGGTTTAGTTTTTACAATTAAACACAATTATGTGTCGGTTTGGGTTTACAAAAGAGTGGTTAGAATTTAGGGTTTAGATTTTACAATTAAATGAAATTATATGTCGGTTTGGGTTTACAAAAGAATGGTTAAAGTTTAGAGTTTAGATTTTACAATTAAACAAAATTATATGTCGGTTTGGGTTTACAAAAAGAGTGGTGACATTAAAACCTACAAATTTATAGATGTCATTAGTTTAAATTGTTAGTGTCGCTGACTACAATGCCACATGGATAGGTAAAATGACTAATTTTTACACAAACGAGTCTAACCAACTAAAACAACGTCGTTTCATTAACGGTAATTGAATTGCACTACCATTCAATAAGCTTTGAGTTCAAACCAAAGTCTACAAACTTTTAAGTATGACTCACAAAAACTAATGTTAGAGCGAGTTTGGATGCATCTTAATACAATTAGGTTTTGATTTGTTCTCCTCCTCTTGGATGCATCTTAATAAAATTAGGTTTTGATTTGTTCTCCTCCTCTTGGATGCTCTTACGTTCTTTTCATTACCGCTTCATCTAGACAACTATATCCATTATCCATAATTAAGCATAGTTTGTACTTTCTATAACCTTTTCACATTGGGTGTTATCCTAACTGAATCTTCCATCTCTCAATTTTCCCCAGTGCATCATTTAGTGTTATAGGTATCGATATATATTCTTTGATAGGTTAGACCCATGCATCGCTAAAAATTAGATTCAAACTAACCATATAAAAACTTTGGAATAAAATTCACCACAAAATCTATAAACATTTGTAGGTTTAGTTAGGCCCAACTCTTACCATCATACAATATTCAATGTTTTATTGATATTCCGAACCACATAATCACACAACTAGGCCGAGTGGCCGAAACACAACAGTTTATAATTTTGGCTCAAATTATAGAGCCAAAAATATTTCCTTTGACCACATTGCGTACTTGACACTTTCACAGAGTTTGTTCTTTTGTTGCACCTTCTGGGATTTAATAATTCCCTGCCTTAATCACAGGAATATTGTGTTAATTATATTATATATGTTTGATGTTATAACAAGAAGCTGGAATAGCTCAGTTGGTTAGAGCGTGTGGCTGTTAACCACAAGGTCGGAGGTTCGACCCCTCCTTCTAGCGTTTTATATTTGCTCTTCCAATGATATTGGGCCTTAGGGAGCCCATACTCTGATTCATGTTATACACAGCATATTATAGGCCCGCGAGGGACCCAAAATGTGTATCAAAATTGCATTTGTTCCTCTTATTTTTTTTTTTAATTTTTTTTTTTTATTATTTTTTTTTTTTTGTAATATGTGACACCATTTTACTAGTCAAATGAATATTTAGATAATTCTGCATTTTTATAATTTAGTGATATATATTGTTCGAATGACAACGTTTGGTCCGTTCTGTAACGGAACAATGGATTTTTTTTAAAAAAAAAATTCGTTGGGCACAGAAACATAATATTTAAGTGATAAAGTTTTCTGTTTAAAACCAAAATATGATTCAATGCCAGTATTGAAACAACAATGCTACGTCTAATCATCGTTAGAAATAATTAAAATGTGGGGAAATTATGTTTAGGTTGGTTAAGTAGTAGTTATCATAAATTAAATGTGAACAGATTTGAAGGTCACTAACTTGTGGCTCTTAGCATCACAATCAAAGCATAGTCACCAACTCACGATAACATACATTAATTAGATTGTAGTAACATAAGTATAGGTGATCATCATAAGCCTTTAAATCGAAAAAGACGAAACAATAGTCTACTTCTATATTATTTTTTATTTCGAGTATATAGTGTTTATTATTTTATTTTATCAAACGTACTAATGAATCCATTTTGGCATAACTTGGTACATTTTTTGTTTCCTTTGATATATATTGGCGTTTGTATTCGCAAAAATAAATGTAGCTTTTTGTTTTCTTTCATGTTGTTTTTGGCATCCTTTTCTTTTTGTTTCTATATTATAAGGTTTCCCCTTTAGATTCAGTAAGTTTTGACTTTTCTAGCTATCATCGAAAAAATACAATTTGGATGATAGCTAGAAAAATTACCCTTTTATCATATATAAAATATATGTAATCCATGCACATGCAAGATAATTCAAAGTCATGTACGTTAAAAATCTTAAGTGGTGATTATAAGAATTACATTGGCGCTGTGATCTGTTCAAATCATTTTACCATGTGAACGAACATTAATGTTGTTACCTGGCCAAAAAGCATTTGATATTGTTTATATAGCTAGTGCCATGATTATATGTACTGAAAATTTGATTTCTAAAAATCCATTTGGTCGAGGAGTATGCTTTAGCCGAATCTTGATTGAAAAATAATAGTTAGACAATTAATGCACCATGTGATGTTGGTCTCCTCTCATGTTCTGTTAATCGAATAATATAACTACCCTAATGAATGAAAAAAAAATTTCATTGAAAAGTACACTTATCGACTAGTTGACCTCTGTATTAAACTTTCAATATCTATCTTAACATTTTTTAAGTACATTTTTGTGTCATTCTCTATTAATCTTTGTATTTAAACAAGTCCTAACTAAATTCTCTACAATCCTTGCAATCAAACATAATCATTTTCTTCTATGCTAATATTAATTTCCTAAAATATATCTACCTAATTTAAATCAATATGTTAGATTAAAATATAATTCTCCTTTCACTTTTATTTAATTTTATATTTAATTTTTTAATTACTATTTAAAAAATAAAGTTAATAGAATATTTAGTTTTTTTTTATCATATTAAGTGATTTGAATTTTTATAAACGGATATATATTTTATTTGATTTAATTTGAAGTACATTTTTGTGTCATCACTTTTTGTCTACTTCGGGTCGGGTTTTAAGTAAAATTATAACCGATTCAATTATTTGGATCCTATTTAATATAGTGAATATTTTGGGACGATTTGTTATTAATTACATACCTATAATATAGCAACCAATCAATGCTCATTGTAACTTAGGAAATATCTAATTTGCATCTTATAAACTTAGGAAATATCTAATTTGCAATGTCAAATTTTTAGGGCCGAGTTTGACAAAAATAATTAATAGAACAAATTCTGTAATCACATCCTCTTAATCACATCCCTAAAATATATCAACTAATTCAAATTAATAAACATCTTAGGAAAGATCTAATTTGCGTTTAATAAACATTTACATATTTGATAAGATTGTATTAGCTTTAAATGTACACTATCAATCCAATAATATCAATTGAGAATCAAAATATGAATATGTGAAGATGTGCTCATTATAAATTATATTAATCAAGTTAATATTAGTGCCATATTTTAATATTACTAACATAACATTATAATATGTGCTTCTCTCACATACTATTAATTAAGTAATGAACTCATGCATAATCAACTACATTTTATATCAAAAAAAATTATAGACCTGTGGTGTACCACGGGGTAAAACCTAGTTATGATTATAACAAATATACTATGAATTTATGATTACAAAAAAAAGATATAGTAGTTTATTTTGAATCATTTACATTTTCATTCATCACTACAAAAAAAATTTAATTTTATATCACTTATTTTATATATTTGTATCATTTTTAAATGATGTTAAAATAATTTGCATCACTCAAATAAATGATTTACATTTTGTTGATGTAAATAATTTGCATCGGTTGAAAAAATATTTACTTCAATTAGTGGAAGCGATGTTTATTTACATCACTTACAAAAAATGTTGTAAGTCTTACATCATTCTTATTAAATTGATATAAAATATTTGCATCAATTTTCAAAACTAATGTAAAAGATTTATATCATTTAGAAAAGTTGATGTTAAAATAAATATTCTGAAACCATTTCTTTCTATAGTAAATTTTTTAATTATTTATCTTTATATCATATTTGTTTTGTGCCCACTAAAAACGTATGAATAAGGGAAGATAATATATATAGAAGCAATTTGGAGTAGATTGTTTTGGTAGAGCCGATGTGGGATACATGCTACATTACAGGTTGGTTTTTTTTTTTGGTTGGCATCCATTTAGGTTTTAATTTTAATTAATTAAAGAATAGTATAATTATCTTTTTTTCTAATTCGCTTTTTGTTCTCCAATTAAATTTTTAAAATTTATTTATTACTAATTTGTTTATGTATTGAATTTTTTTAAAGATAAATATATATATATATATATATATATATCATTAATGAATAAAAAATTAGTATATATCGATAGTTATTAAAATTAATAACTTTACCCAAAATTTAAAATTTAAATCCAAGCAAAAAAGTTTTATTTTATAATTTTACTAACATTGTTTAAAATGAAATTAGAATCATTTTTAAGTGATGTTAATATAAATTAATAAATACGTCATTTATTAAGTGAGGTAAATTTATATATTTGTATCAAAATTTAGTAAGTGATGTAAATGATCTAGATTTGCATCAGTTATAATGAAATGATGTCATACAAATCAATAACAATATCGATTATTGTAACTGATGTCCAAATATAATTTTTATAACAATTATTAAAAAGTAATTTAAAATAATACTAATTAAGTGATACAATACGACTAGTTTTTTGCAGAAAGCGCTAAGCGGTATCTAGGCGGTGACCCAACGCCTAGCGTCTAGAACGCTTAGTCGGGGCCTAGACGGTTTTTAGGCGGTTTAGGCGTTTACAACATAAAACATTATATATATATATATAATTATATTAAAATATATGTTATAAAAATAAAAAATTTATAAATTATAAACAACAGTAAGAAAAATATATTTATTTAAGTTATATTAACAACATATAAATGTTTATAATTACGTATATAGATATAAAACATAATAATTTAATTATATGTAATTTAAAAATCAAAAATAAATATTAAATAAAATGTATGTAATTTTAAGCGGGTTAGGCGGTCATCTAGGCATCTGCTAAGCGCCTAGCGCCTAGACGGCACCTAGGCGGCCGCCTAGCGCCTAGACGGCACCTAGGCGGCCGCCTAGACCGCTTTCTTGAACACTCGTTTTTTGTAGTGCATCTGTTACAAGAGACATTGTTTTTCGCTAATCTAATAAGTTTATGTCTAGATCATATCTACTTTAATTAACGGGTGGATCACTTGTTACTTGTTATATATGTTAACTCATGTCATTTAAGTGTTGCACAAAAGAAAAAAAAGGACACACAAATAGGAACTCTTCCTTTACTCATACAAATTTTGTAGTTAGGTTTAAATGATATGGTCCCTTTGCCCTTTGGGGACATCATATGAAACAAAATTGAACTGATGACTTGCTGTCTGTATAAAATCTGTCACATGCTCCTCCGTGCACGGTGCTGCTGGTCTCGAATATTCCGATTTGCCGAGATGGTAGGAGATATAGTTCCAATTATCTTGTTACATTTTAATATTATTACCTTGATACCATACTATTTGTAATAATATTTTGTAGAAGTAAGGCGACGACTATTTAAAACTTTTTCATATAGTGTAGAAGTAATTACTGAGTTTGGCCTTCTTTACGTATAAACTAGACATAAATAATAGGGGAACTAGACGAAACAATTTGCTTTCACAATTTTATTAGTAAAAACAAAAAAGTATTTACTATTTGAATATATGGTAGTAAAAAAAATATTTAACTCTTTCACAATTTTATTCTATTTTATTATAAGATTTCGATCATTATTGAATATGGTAGTTTTAACTGATCTTCGGTTGTGTGTATATTTTTTAGGTTGTAGACAAAGTGAATAAAACATAATTTACCCCATGATCATTTCATTAACCTTCGATCTCCATAATAGAAATAAATATATAACCATAGTCCATATTAGTTGATATAATAAACAAAAATATAAGAAATTATAATAAACTCGATCTAAACTTGTTAAGCAAAGCGCTTAACCTTGGTCTGTTTCAAAGCAAAAAGGTAAAACCAAAAAAAAAAAAAGGTATTAGAGAAATGGCAAAAAAACACGCAACATAACAAAATATTAAAATAAAATTTTTAATCGTATGGAAAAGATAATTAACAAAGTACTCTTAACAAAGACCAACTGTGCTATATTTAAAAAAGGAAAGAGAAAAGGACATCTCAACACATAATAAAATTTTTTTTGAAATTATGAAGATGTACTGTTAGCACCAAACAGAAACATGTATATAAATGGACTTTGATATGTTTCTCCCTCTCTGTCTCACGTTCATGCATGCCTGCGTCGAATTATTACAATCTACAATCTAATAATTTCACATTTTAGAATATATATATATATATATATATTTTTTTTTTTTTCATTCACATATAATTTATAAATATATGTGTATACATTCTTATCTCTACCTTTAAAATATAAAAAAATTAGGTTAGCGTACTTTTGGAAGATAATCTAACATTCTTGAAAGGTTTCGCAATTTTGCTATTTAATCTTTTTTATATAATAAAGATAGTAAACTCTCCATACATAGTTTATACTTTATACTGTCAACAAAAAATCGACATAAAGATTTTTCGTAATATAATTAATTTTGGATCATTTCACCATTTGTGTGAATTATATCATTGTAAGGTGGTCGTGGTAATTTTTTGTTTGCTTCGTTCCTGCCTACGGATCTTGATTTAGAATTTCATTTAAAAAATATTCGTTGAGTGTCTAGAATTACTTTATCTCAATCACCGAAAACACTAAATGTTCTAAACACAAACTATTTTTAGGTTTGGCTTTTCAACTTAGCTAAGTCTTTTTAACAATGTGTATCTATATTAAAAAAAGGTAAAACAAGGAGAATTTATGTGAAGGAATTTATTTATTGAATGGCTGCGCAAGGCGACTCTAGGGTTCCTGGTCCGACTGAACAAGATGCAATGATGTTGGACGTGGGGGGAAGGGATCGTCCGCCTGAGGATCCTCCGGATGGATCTCGCTTGTGGGTGCAAAAAGTGATTGGGAGTAACGCGGGGGACATGTTTGTTCCGGAGGAGATCTTGGATGATGTGTTTGTGGAGGATAGGGTTCAGTTAGAGTTTCCTGATGGGGATGATGGGGAACCGGTAGTTACAATTGGACAGGAAGTGTTGGAAGTGATGCACGTCATATGGAAGAAATGTATGATTGTTAAGGTATTAGGGAGGCACGTCTCTATATCTTTTTTGAGTAGGAAGTTGCGGGAGTTGTGGAAACCTCTCGGAGCCATGCACGTGCTTGATTTACTGCAACAGTTCTTCATGATGTGGTTCGAGACCGAGGACGAATACATGGCGGCTTTAACTGGTGGACCATGGAAAGTATTTGGGAGTTATTTCTTGGTGCAAGCATGGTCACCGGAGTTCGATCCGGCGTGGGATGAGATTGTTACCACACCAGTGTGGATTAGGCTATCGAACATCCCGGTGAGCTTTTATCATAAGTCGATTCTAATAAGGATTGCACGAGGATTGAGCAAGCCAATTAGGGTGGATCTTACTACTTTTAACTTTGAGAGGGCTCGTTTTGCAAGGATATGTGTGGAAGTTAATCTGCAGAAGCCTCTCAAAGGGATGATCATGATTAATGGATCCAAATACTTTGTGTCCTATGAAGGCCTCTCAAATATTTGTTCGGGTTGTGGACTTTACGGACATATGGTTCATACTTGTCCGAAGTTGGTAATGGACAAAGTGTCGGCTCCGGTGGTGAATGGTCCGGCGGTGGTGAGTAGTACGGAGGCGGTAACTTCGTCAGATGATGGCTTTACGATGGTCAGAAAAGCAAATCGGCGGAATGAGACGGTGGGTCGGGCACCAACGGCTAGCATTAATGGAGGACAGAATATTCGGGAACCATTGTGGAATACTGACGTAGGAAACATTCCTTTATCAAACAGATTTGGTAGTTTACTTAGGGATTCACCAGCCGAGGATATCGTGTTGACATTAACTCCTTCGGTGGAGAATAAGGAAAACGAAGGTGTTTAGAATCAAGACGAGAAAGGAAAGCGTGGTCCTCAAGTTAATTTTAATTTAAAAGGCGTGGGTTTACAGGAGAATAAAGGCTCTGAAAAGTTTGAGGCCCATAGTCGTAGAATTGGGCCTAAGCAAAGTAGTGGGGTTAAAGGGCCACGACATAAAAAGAATTCAAACCCTCGGCCCACGAGGGGTCTGATCTTTGGTCCAGTACGGGAAGACATTGAGATGTCTGTGAATGGTAAACGTCTTCGGGTGGAGAAGGAGACTCTTGGTCGTGCTGATGGATTCAATAAGAACGGGGGTTGTTCCGGCAGATCGGAGGAGGGCCAGTTACCTGGGAATGTGGAGCCAGGGGGACGGTCATGTCCCGACTTGGGGTCGGATTTGAACACGATGGAAATAACAATGAGGAGTGAACCGTCGGTGGAGGAGACGGTGATTTGGGCTGCATAACGGCTTTCCCCAGTGGTTCTAGTTGTCATAAGGAAATTCAGTATGAATTATTTGTTATGGAATTGCCGGGGGGGGGGGGG
>NC_025694.1:20211334-20213806 GCF_000633955.1 Camelina sativa | reverse complement strand
TTATGGAATTGCGGGGGGGGGGGGGAGAATAAACCCACTTTCCGGAGATCAATCAGGTATATTCTGAAGCCCTTTTCCCACGAATCTATTGGCCTTGTTCGAAACCCACGCAGGAGGGAGTCGAGCAGATCGGATCTGTAGGGGACTAGGGTTCGAGAACTCGTTTTGAGTTGATGCAAAGGGTCAAAGTGGAGGTTTGTGGCTGTTATGGAAATTCGATATTGGTGAAGTGGAGGCGGTTGAGTCTTCGGAACAGTTTATTCAACTGAGGATTGTTAATGGTGTGGAGGTTTTCAATATGATTATGGTCTATGCGGCGCCAACTGTTAGTCGCAGGAGTGGTCTCTGGGCGAAATTGAAAGAGGTTGTCACTGGGATTTCTGGTCCGCTTATGATTGGAGGAGACTTTAATACAATAGTGAGGCTGGATGAGATAACGGGTGGTAATGGTCGGTTATCCGCTGATTCCTTGGCGTTTGGGGAGTGGATCAATGATCTGTCCTTAGTGGATATGGGGTTTCAAGGCAACCGGTTCACATGGAGACGGGGATGGGTAGAAACAAACTTTATTGCTAAGCGGCTGGATCTAGTGTTGTGTTGTGCTCAGACTCGGTTGCAATGGCAAGAGTCTATGGTAAAATATCTTCCGTTTTTAGCTTTTGATCATGCACCTCTATATGTGCAACTTTCTCCTGAAGTGAGAATGGATCCTCAGCGTCAACCATTTTGTTTTGAGGCGGCATGGCTAACGCAGTCTAGCTTTAAAGACTTGGTGGAGACTTCGTGGAATGGCGGTTTGAAAACTCCAGAGGCTCTTCTACAGTTGCGCTCTGTATTACAGAAATGGAATGAGGAGGTTTTTGAGGTTGTGCAGAGGCGTAAAGAGAAGCTAGTGGGAGAGATTAAAGTGGTTCAGGATTTGTTAAAGTTCAGGTAGACGGATGCTTTACTGGCAAAGGAGGAGGATTTGATCAAAGAACTTGATGTGGTGCTGGAACAAGAGGAGCTGCTTTGGTTCCAGAAGTCGAGAGAGAAATGGATAAGCCTGGGAGATAGGAATTCGAGATTCTTTCACACTTCAACAATAATAAGGTGGCGAAGGAACCGTATTGAAAGTTTGAAGGATGATGCAGGAAGGTGGATTTTGGATTCAGCGACACTGGAGAAGCTAGCGATTGAGTTTTACACGAGACTATACTCAATGAATGATGTCGATGCAGTCGTGCCAAGTTTATCAGGAGATAGCTTCTCGAGGCTTACTCAAGCTGATGGTCTATGGTTGAGTAAGAGTTTTACAACCGAGGATATTGAGAAAGCAGTTCGTAGCATGAGAAGCTTTAAAGCGCCTAGACCAGATGGTTACGAACCACTCTTTTATCAGCAATGATGGGACACTGTAGGAGATTAAGTGGTGAGATTTGTGCTGGAATTTTTTGACACAGGGTATCTTCCTCCAACAACGAATGATGCTCTGCTAGTGTTGATTGCTAAAGTTGCTAAACCGGATCGGATAAATCAGTTTAGACGTATTAGTCTATATAATGTTTTGTTTAAAACCATTATTCAGACGATAGTCGAGCAGCTCAAGATTCTGATGTCAAAGCTTATAGGGCCGGCTAAAGCTAGCTTTATCCTTGGACGTGTGAGCACATATAATCACTACAAGAAAATAGTGATATTGCAATATTGAAAATTGTTGCTGCATGCCCATATATAGTTGCAAATATTGAATTGCAATGAGGGTGCAACCAATTTACATAGTTGCTGATTAAGCGTTGCAAATTATAATTTGTGGCATAGACATCGTAATATTTGCAATGAATCAATTTGTGGTCGTATTAGTGCAACAATATTTTTGTAGCAGATTTGTCGTATAATTACAACATTAAATTGTTGTAAATCATTGCTACACAAAACATATAACAAATACCGTTGAAAATTTGCTGTATTTATATTGCAAGATACATTTATTACAAAGGTTTTATACGGTGACATGCATAATTTGTTGTAAATACTCTTACAACTAATATTTTCTATTATTATAATATTATATATAGTTGAGATTATTATGAATCGATATATCTATTCGTCACCATAATTTTACTCTATTTGGCCCATATATTGTTACTAAATTATAATAATTAATCAAAATGAAAAGTTTTAGTTAAAATCTATTATAATAGAAATTCCACGATTGAATAGAAAAGAAAATGTATTAGATCTACAAAGAGAAACATCCAAAAATGAATTAATATTAGAATACTCATCAAAGGATAAAAAAAAAATGCCAAACAAAATCACTAAAACTTATACTAGCTGATTTTAAAAGAGATAACAATTTGTTTTTTGGAGAAAGGGTTTCAAAAAAAAGAGATAGTAGCTTCTCCAATCCTTTAAGCTCCGTATTCCATCTTTGATTTCAGAAATTTTTGTAAGATCTGCTTTAACAAATCCATGGTTAATGATTCATCT
>NC_025694.1:20141202-20209475 GCF_000633955.1 Camelina sativa | reverse complement strand
ATAATCTTAGTCTCGCCACTGATAATTATTATAGTATATTATACTTTAAAATATATTTTTTTATATAGACATTTTTAGGTGGGGATATAAAATTATTTGTAACATAGAGTATATTTAGGTGTAAAAAAAACACTTTTAATAATAACATACATATAAGATATGTAAGTGGATATAAATTAGTATATTATAAAATAGATAAGTAACATGTAAGTGGATATAAATTAGTATATTATAAAATAGATAAGTAATATACAACAAATTTTAATATATTTTTGTTAAATTTAATTTATAAAACTTTAAATCCGGACAAGTTTTCATCTAGNTACAAGAAAATAGTGATATTGCAATATTGAAAATTGTTGCTGCATGCCCATATATAGTTGCAAATATTGAATTGCAATGAGGGTGCAACCAATTTACATAGTTGCTGATTAAGCGTTGCAAATTATAATTTGTGGCATAGACATCGTAATATTTGCAATGAATCAATTTGTGGTCGTATTAGTGCAACAATATTTTTGTAGCAGATTTGTCGTATAATTACAACATTAAATTGTTGTAAATCATTGCTACACAAAACATATAACAAATACCGTTGAAAATTTGCTGTATTTATATTGCAAGATACATTTATTACAAAGGTTTTATACGGTGACATGCATAATTTGTTGTAAATACTCTTACAACTAATATTTTCTATTATTATAATATTATATATAGTTGAGATTATTATGAATCGATATATCTATTCGTCACCATAATTTTACTCTATTTGGCCCATATATTGTTACTAAATTATAATAATTAATCAAAATGAAAAGTTTTAGTTAAAATCTATTATAATAGAAATTCCACGATTGAATAGAAAAGAAAATGTATTAGATCTACAAAGAGAAACATCCAAAAATGAATTAATATTAGAATACTCATCAAAGGATAAAAAAAAAATGCCAAACAAAATCACTAAAACTTATACTAGCTGATTTTAAAAGAGATAACAATTTGTTTTTTGGAGAAAGGGTTTCAAAAAAAAGAGATAGTAGCTTCTCCAATCCTTTAAGCTCCGTATTCCATCTTTGATTTCAGAAATTTTTGTAAGATCTGCTTTAACAAATCCATGGTTAATGATTCATCTGAAAAAAAAAATAGAGTTAATACTAAAATAAACTCAAACAAATTAAAACAACAAAACACTAAATCAAACATTCACCTTTGTTGGAATGATAAAAAAAAAACTTATATAAATTTGGTAACACTATTAGTGACTATAGAAAATCTTGGATCATTCCAAGGCATCTTTATTGTTAGAGCTGAAATGGATCATATGCTTCAGTGAAAATGTATCTCNTTTTTTTTTTTTTTTTTTTTTTGCTGAGACTTTGGAAAGACCTGAGATTCTTTCGGTCTTTCTTAATTACCTTTGAGATTTTTGAATTATATATACAAAGAGGAAAGTCTAATTGACATATTAGGGTATCTAGTCGTGTGATACTATAAGTCCCGAAATATTTGTGATAAATTTTATCTAGAGGAAATGGCAAATGAGAAAATAAAGGAACGGTACAGAGAAGTCAGTTACATGTGCCAATTGCAAGTGATATTAATTAATAATAAATGTTTAATGTTTAGCAAACACTATACGTATGTAACTGATTTGTAAATAATAAAATAATCTTAGTCTCGCCACTGATAATTATTATAGTATATTATACTTTAAAATATATTTTTTTATATAGACATTTTTAGGTGGGGATATAAAATTATTTGTAACATAGAGTATATTTAGGTGTAAAAAAAACACTTTTAATAATAACATACATATAAGATATGTAAGTGGATATAAATTAGTATATTATAAAATAGATAAGTAACATGTAAGTGGATATAAATTAGTATATTATAAAATAGATAAGTAATATACAACAAATTTTAATATATTTTTGTTAAATTTAATTTATAAAACTTTAAATCCGGACAAGTTTTCATCTAGTTAATTAATAATAAATGTTTAATGTTTAGCAAACACTATACGTATGTAACTGATTTGTAAATAATAAAATAATCTTAGTCTCGCCACTGATAATTATTATAATATATTATATTTTAAAATATATTTTTTCTTTGTATTTTATTATTTTATTTTTGAATCTAAACCTGAATTAAAACAAAATTTGATTCTAGTTTTTACTCATATGACCCGAAAAGGCGAAAACCACATTAAAAACAAAGGTATACTTCTTAGTTCTACTTTAATTTCAATATTTTTTTCTGTTAAGTTTGCAAAATATATACACTAAACTTTATTTGGTATGATGAAAACTGAAAAGTAAGTATTGCAAAATATATATACAAAACTTTTGCAAATAAGAATTAAGAGGTGTCCCATTTGTTACTATATTAGTCTCGTAAATTTCTAGCAAAATAACTATATTTCGCAATCTTTGAATTTTTCTTGCTAATTTGCAGCAGTTTTTCACATGTTGCTAAATGATCACAAAAATTTGCAACGATTGTTTTTTTATCGTAAATTTGCAATAACTTTACAATAATATTGTGATGTATATCTATCATTGCAAAAAAATTGCAAAATATGTTACAAAATTGAAACAAACATGACTATTGCAAAATTTATGTTGCAATATTATATTTTTCTTGTAGTGAATATTGTTGTGGCATAGGAGGATCGCACTCCATGACGAGGAATAAAGGTAGAAAGGAGTAAATGCTATTAAAGCTCGACTTTGAGAAAGCTTATGACAGAATTCGATGGGATTTCCTGGAGGATACCTTGCGAGCAGCTGGATTTTCAGAGGTTTGGGTGAATTGGATATTGCAGTGTGTTTCTTGTCCATCCATGTGTTTGTTATGGAATGGTGAGAAGACGGATCAGTTTAAACCACAAAGAGAATTGCGACAAGGGGATCCTCTATCCCCATATTTGTTTGTTTTATGCATGGAGAGACTCTGTCATATGATCGATCTGGCGGTTGTTGACAAGAAATGGAAACCAATAAGTTTATCGCGAGGGGGACCACAATTGTCTCATATCTGTTTTGCGGATGATCTCATCCTATTTGCGGAAGCATCAGTGGCACAAATCAGAGTGATCAGAGGGGTACTGGAGAAGTTTTGCATAGTCTCGGGTCAGAAAGTTAGTCTAGAGAAGTCAAAAATGTTTTTTTCTGATAATATCTCTAGAGATTTGGAGAAGTTGATCACAGAGGAGAGCGGGATTAAGTCTACCAGAGATTTGGGGAAGTATCTGGGGATGCCTGTTTTGCATAAACGGATCAATAAAGAGACATTTCAAAGTGTTCTGGAGAGAGTCTCATCAAGATTGTCGGGATGGAAAAGTCAGGTTATGAGTTTCGCGGGGAGGTTAACTTTGACCAAGGCGGTATTGTGTTCCATTCCTGTCCATACCATATCTACTATTATGTTGCTGCACTGGCTTGTTTGGATAAAGTATCTCGTTCCTTCTTATGGGGGAGCACACCGGAGAAACGTAGACAGCATTTGGTGGCATGAGATAAGGTTTGTTTACCTAAGTGTGAAGGAGGTTTGGGCATTCGAGCAGCAAAGGATATGAACAGAGAACTCATAGCTAAGGTAGGATGGCGATTGATCAATGACAAGGATAAGCTTTGGGCTCGTGTGGTAAGGAGTAAATATAAAGTCGGTCAAATTCATGATACGACATGGACTGGAGTTAAAAGCAACTGGTCTTCAACCTGGAGGAGCATTGGGACAGGGCTACGGGAGGTTATTGTTCCCGGACAAAGTTGGGTTATTGGCAATGGAAGAACTATAAAATTTTGGACTGCTAAATGGTTATCGAATGAGGCTTTAAAGGAGAGTTGTACTGATAACAATTTATTTGGGGATGCAGAGTTATTGGCGAAAGACTTATGGATTGATGGAGTTGGTTGGGATATTTCCCGTATTGCGATTCATATTCCAGAAGAGAAGAAGCTTGAGCTGTTGTCAGTAGTTTTGGACAGGTTTACGGGTGCGAAGGATTGTCTGTCCTGGGGGTTCACTTCGGATGGGAAGTTTACTGCCTGGTCTGCCTATCACTTATTAACACGTAATGATGCTCCTAGGCCAAATATGGCCGCTTTCTATGGTCGAATATGGGGAGTTCAGGTGCCTTAGAGGGTTCGTACTTTTCAGTGGCTCGTGGGGAACCAGGCTCTTATGGTGAATGCTGAAAGATACCATAGGCATTTGTGTGATTCTAACATTTGTACGGTTTGTAAGGGTGGAGTGGAGTCTATTCTCCATGTTATGCGGGATTGTCCCGCTATGTCGGTGTATGGTTGCGGTTGGGTCCACTTAATAAGCGGACTGTGCTTTTTTTACTCATACATTGTTTGAATGGCTGTTTGACAATTTGAGTGTAGGTTGACAAGTGGAAGCCTGTCCATGGTCTACTTTGTTTGCCATGACTTCTTGGTGGGGTTGGAAATGGAGGTGTGGTAACGTTTTTGGAGAACAAGGTAAGTGTCGGGATCGAGTAAGGTTTCTGAAGGACCTTGCGCAGGAAGTGGCTACAGTACATTGGTCCTCTCTGGAGGGAAGACAACCGGTAGAGCGGGTAGAACGGATGATAGCTTGGGTGGTGCCAGAACCGGGGTGGTTGAAAGTGAATATTGATGGTGCCTCTCATGGTAACCCGGGTCTCGCGACGGCAGGTGGAGTTTTGATAAATGAGTCAGGAGAATGGAGGGGTGGTTTTGCGCTTAACATTGGGCGATGCTATGCTCCTTTGGCTGAGTTATGGGATGCCTACTATGGGTTGTGTTTAGCTTGGGATCAGCAAGTGAGTCGAGTGGAGTTGGAGATTGACTCGGAGATGGTGGTGAGTTTCTTGAAGATAGGGATACGTGAGTATCATCCGCTGTCTTTTCTGGTACGGTTGTGTCCTGGCTTTCTCTTAAGGGATTGGATAGTCCGTGTTTTACATGTGTATAGGGAAGCTAACTGCCTGGCGGATGAGTTAGCTAACTATGCGTTTTCGTTACCATTAGGTTTTCATACTTTTGAGTCTGTTCCTGATGTAGTTGAGTCTGTATTTCGAGAAGATCTTCTTGGGCACTCACGCTCTAGAAGAGTACGATTGTAGTTTTCTAATTCTTTAATAAAACACGGGAGGCTTTGGCCGCCCGTCCCCTTACCAAAAAAAAAATGTGTATCCATATTAACATTTTTGAAGTACATTTTGTGTTTTGCCCTTTTAGTTTTGTTTATTTAAAAAGTTATTGACAACATTAACCCCTAAAATTTTTTCAAAACTAACATTACTCCAGATTTTGTTTCCTAAATATTTTACATTTCATTTCAATTAAAAAAAATAACAGCAATCACTATGGAAATAGAAACTATCATATATTTAACCAAACATTATGTTGTGTTTTGAAGATATTCTATATCTGAATACTTCGTAAACAAAGAAAAAAACAATTTGATTCTCATTTTGTTTTCCAAAATATGTGGCCTTTGATTATTAACGTAAGAAAAACTTCGATTAACAATTATTTTAATATTATAATTAACATATATAAATTTAATAAAAATTTTAATTATTATGAATATGTAAAACTAAAAAATTCTAGAATACTATATAATGTGGTTATATAGTAGATGAGTTATAAAGAGAACATGTTGAAATTAATAAAATATTATTAAACTTGTGTTAACACGGGTTAAATCCTTATTTAATTATTTATCAACACTACTAATATTAGAATATTTGACATAAAATCAAGTTGATTTAACTAAGATTGTATAAAATACTTAAATCATTAGGAAAAATGTGACTTAATCATAGTGTATAATTACTGATTATGTATTTAGATCCCTTATTTTTTGTTATAATAATTAAAAATCAAAATAGAATCTCAAACACTAAACAAAACAAACTAAATATAACCAACAAATGGTCATGAAGTGTATTGCGGGTTAAAGAATAATATAAATATTTAGCTGCACAACAACTAGAAAATTTAGTTATTATTCTATTTACAAAACATTCAATATTTAACAAATAGATACAACATAAAATATGAATTATAATAGAAATTATATGTCTGCGGTGTACCGCGGGTTAAAATCTAGTATTACAATATTTGTTAAACGATTCATTAAATACTAACAAAATGGTAGTTAGTTAACCGCATGGATCAACACTAACTAACCCTCTATATATAACATCATGTTTTTTTTTTTTTTTAATATAGGAATGACGTAACTCTTCTTTTTTTTTTTGACAAAGAAGAAGTGATCCTAAAAGGCTTCCTAGGTCCAAAAACTAATCTTTTGGAGTCGAAGGAAACCATGTTAAAATTTGAACCCCGGTGGCCAATACTACTCGAACCTAGATAATAAGACTTTTCTCCTTTTATTACTGGACCAAGGCGACGTGGTTATTGACGTAACTCTTCTTCCGAAATATAATTACAAAATGGTACGGACTCCCACGTACGCAGGGGATGTGTGTTGTATACATGAAAATAAAAACTAATCCAAGTTGAAGTTGATCATGATGATGACTATCATCATTGGTGTCAATGATGCTATGCTATCTCAGAAGTGAAAAATATGACCAAACCGACACCGGTGGTAAGTTGAACGAACCGACACCGTACCGGTCCACCTACTTTTGGACCTCTCTCATTATCACATCATCACATCTTGGAATCTATGAATCTATCTATCTACACACCACATCCTATCGTTAGTTTACCTACACGACTCATGGTATGGCTAGTTAGGCCACCGTACCGTTAATAACAATAATGATCAAAATCTACGTACTATCAATAATAACAATAATAAAAAATAAAGAAAAGGTTCTTCAATGAGCCATTGTGTGGTAGATTATAGTTTTGACTTGAGTTGATGTTTTGGTCTTTATATGCTCTCCCAGACTTTATCCATCTCACAATTCTCCGTTTCGTCTAGTTTTCGCGTTTGCGAAGTTTCATAATTTTTCTTGCAATTTATCAAAATGTTTTAATTGTTTTAATGAAAAGTATTTCTAACTCAAATATTTATATGACTCGTCTTATATTATATATCGTTTACTTGGTTGAACGAGTAGAGTAACTGAGTAAGAGACTTTGTAGTCATATGACTCGTCCAAAGAACATGTTATTATCCTTTAAATGAGCTCATGTTAGGACCATTCTTTTCTTGTGACAATCTTTATTGCACTAATTAGTATCTACAATCAAATCTTTTTACAACAGAGAAAAAAAAAACGGAATATTTTCTCTTGGGAGATTATTAGTGAATTTGAATTAAAGAGTGTTGGGAAATTATTTACTTTCGAATGTTTTTATTTTACTAAATCTGTCGAATATTTTAAACGTTCTCATGGACTATTTTTTTTATTTTTATTTTATTTTATATAATAGAAATATGGAATTATTTAAATTCTGTTTAAACCTTTTTGTTACAAACACATCCATTTGAACTTCACCAAAAAAAAAAAAGAACACATCCATTTGAATTGTATAATGTCACATATATGCATAATTAAACAAACCATATAGACAACACTAGCTTTTAGATATTTACAAATCAACCTGCCAATAAACCTCAGAAAAAAAAATTAAGTTACGATGTTGGTGTTCATATTTTAGTTTTATAAGTTAATTAGGATGGTCATATTAATATTAAATTTTAATGTAATATCTTATGGTCTCTGAAAACTACTTACTTCAAATATTATATATGTTTGCTAGTTCTATGTGGACACATGTGGTTTAATAAAATTGAAGAATTAATTAATTTCTAGACTATGAAATCAAGAATCTCTGACCACGTACCATCACCAATTGATTTATTACGTAATTAGTTACATTAATCCATACCTTGGACTTAGCTTTTATCTAAATTTATCTCCTAAATTCTTCGTTCATTTATTATCAAAAGTTGAAGGGGTGTGTACATGTTCTCATCTATCTAAACTCCATGATTTTTTTTTCTTCTATATATACTATATGAAAAATTTTGTGCTGTTATAAGCCATTTATTTTGCAGATAACATCAAATTTAACTTTTGTTATAAGCCACATTGTAAGAAAGTTTAGGTGCCACCATATAAAAACATATATGCCACTTTCTGTGGAAACAAACACATCATTATCACATGATAATTTGTAAACACACTCGCCATAAACACAAAGACGTACGTTAAACATATTATGCACAAAATATATCGTTCTCTCCAGATGTACCTTTGGTGTGTCCCTGGAATATCTGATTGTGCTATATGGTATAACATATGCTTCAGTCTCTTAGTCTATTTAATCTCTTTAATCTTTTAAAACATAAAGTATTGATGTAAAAAAGTTTAAAGCCTATTTTTCCGAATAAATTTTACATTTTATTCAATATATATATGCTTCAGAAAAATGGATACAATATGATAGCGATATGCAATGTGACATTTTCATTGAATACGTTGTGGTGGACCTACGTACGTACCTGTCACTATTCAACATAGTGACAAATTCTAAAATCTTTATAAGTTTCACCTATGAATAAGAATGAAAACATTGTATTGTAATTCACATTTCTTAAAACATTTAAATATCCCAGCCAAGGAATGTTTTGCAAGTACTCTTAGTTATTATTGCATTAGTATATTATATAACACGTCATTAGCACAATATAACTCTTAGTATGTTTTGGTTAACTAAACAACAAAATGGTACGTACATTGGAAAAAAGAAAAATATCAGTGAGGGCTAGATCTCCAATGATAAGTGTTACAAGATTAAGCTTTGTTATATAATGAATAGTTTATGGTAGAACCAATTGTCACTATGTTACAGATAATTATATAAAATTGTCCATATAAACGAGCAAAAAAAAAAAGCTGTAAATCTCACTCTTCTTCACAGCATGAAATATCACTTACCATAACTTTTTTTTTTTTTTGTCTTCTTCATTCTCTTTGAATTTCTTACATAGCTAGTAAATTCAATTAGCATACTTTACTGTTATAAATACCAACAAATGATTTTTTTCCTCACCATGTATAAATTCTTTCTTAATATATATAGTTTCATAGTTGTTGAACAAGAAGGTTCATATTTTATTTTCGTGTATTTAAATGACCCAAAAAAAAAACATAATCATGAAATAATATGTAACCCGGGCCACCGAACACCATGTAAAAGTTTTTACCTACATATGTCTACAATTCGCCACATGTACGAATTAAAACACAAGAGAATAAAAACTAAATATAGTAACACTTGTGAATTTTTTAAAATTTTATTCGATAGTAACACTTGTGAAATTTTTAAATATTCTCTTTTTCTCTTTCACTTCTCCATTATTTCCGAGAACCATAACCTCGTGGGCTCTGTTCCTGTCCCCTTTGAAGATGAGCTAAACAGCCTTTACCCATATATGACCCTTAAAAAAAACATTTTTAAAATCATTTATATTTTTCTACGTAAATACACTTGTTTGATTGGTTTTGTAACGCTCTCAAATATTTTTACATATTTTTCTGTAACGCTCTCAATTATTTTAAAAATCTCAATTATTATTTTTTAAAAAAAACATTAATCATACCTAATTATTTCNATAACTCTTAGTATGTTTTGGTTAACTAAACAACAAAATGGTACGTACATTGGAAAAAAGAAAAATATCAGTGAGGGCTAGATCTCCAATGATAAGTGTTACAAGATTAAGCTTTGTTATATAATGAATAGTTTATGGTAGAACCAATTGTCACTATGTTACAGATAATTATATAAAATTGTCCATATAAACGAGCAAAAAAAAAAAGCTGTAAATCTCACTCTTCTTCACAGCATGAAATATCACTTACCATAACTTTTTTTTTTTTTTGTCTTCTTCATTCTCTTTGAATTTCTTACATAGCTAGTAAATTCAATTAGCATACTTTACTGTTATAAATACCAACAAATGATTTTTTTCCTCACCATGTATAAATTCTTTCTTAATATATATAGTTTCATAGTTGTTGAACAAGAAGGTTCATATTTTATTTTCGTGTATTTAAATGACCCAAAAAAAAAACATAATCATGAAATAATATGTAACCCGGGCCACCGAACACCATGTAAAAGTTTTTACCTACATATGTCTACAATTCGCCACATGTACGAATTAAAACACAAGAGAATAAAAACTAAATATAGTAACACTTGTGAATTTTTTAAAATTTTATTCGATAGTAACACTTGTGAAATTTTTAAATATTCTCTTTTTCTCTTTCACTTCTCCATTATTTCCGAGAACCATAACCTCGTGGGCTCTGTTCCTGTCCCCTTTGAAGATGAGCTAAACAGCCTTTACCCATATATGACCCTTAAAAAAAACATTTTTAAAATCATTTATATTTTTCTACGTAAATACACTTGTTTGATTGGTTTTGTAACGCTCTCAAATATTTTTACATATTTTTCTGTAACGCTCTCAATTATTTTAAAAATCTCAATTATTATTTTTTAAAAAAAACATTAATCATACCTAATTATTTCCCCCCTCTCTCTCCTGTTTTTTCTTGCTCAAGATCGCAACAACAACTTAACGGTAATACAAAATTAAAATTTGCTTCCACCTTCCACCACTAATCATATATTAACTTAATTAATCCTCTTCTTCTTCGTCTTCATTTTCTCATTTATATACCTAAAAATAAAATATATATTCTCTCTTTCTCTTCCATCAAGCAAAGCTCTTCAAAAAGAATCAATTTTTTTCAAAAGAGAGAATCAAAATTTTGCTTTTTTTCTTGGTAATTGTGTCTTTCTCTAGATCTGTTCACTGAGAGAGAGAGAGATAAAAAATGGGTTTTTATGAGGGAGCCTCAGTTCATCCAAAAACCCCAGAAACTACAAGCTCAGTGAACATACCAATTCTCACTTCTTCATCATCATCATCAGATCTTGATGGAGACAACAATGACAAGAAAGGAATCAAAACCCGTTTGAAAAATATGATCTTTGATTTGGGTTTAGCTTGTTTCCTTCCTCCTGTAACTGGATCAACCTCAACCGAAAACTCCGGCAGCAACAAAAATGGAGGCGGAGGAGAGAACAACAAGGCTTGGCTTTTAGCGGAAACAGCACCGGAGAATATGAATCCTGATCCACACTCAGTTCACTCGTCGTTTAGATTCAGTCTTTGTTCACAGATTGAGCTTGAGAAGCTGAAAGGTGAAGCGCCCTCTCTGTCTGCTTCGTCTTCTTGTCGGAATCTGTCTGTCTCCGGTGGTTCCACGACTGTTCTGATGGTGAATTTGGAGAATGGTGTTACGGAGACTACTGGGAATGCTACTGATGATTTGAGGTGGACGAGAGCTAGGTCGCTTGAGAAGAGTATCTCTCCGGTCGCTAATACTCTGGTTCGGTTTAGCTACGGTGAAATCGTTGCAGCTACTCGTAATTTCTCTAAAGGTACAAAAAAGTCTCTAAAATTAGTAATTAAAGATTGAATTTTGAAAACTCTTTGTTTGGTAATAAGATTCAGATACATGTAATTTGGGTACAAATTTGAGAAAATTTTGGTAGGTTTTAGCTATATGTTTGGTAAATACCGGGTTTGGGTCAGATCGGGTCAACCGTCCCAAAATGGAAAATAGTTTAACATTTTTGATTCAATGGTTTGTTTTATAGGGAGAGTGTTGGGAAGAGGAGCTTGTAGCTATGTGTTTAGAGGCAAAATCGGAATTTGGGGAACGGCTGTAGCAATCAAGAGACTTGATAAGGAAGACAAAGAGTCTCCTAAGTCTTTTTGCAGAGAGTTGATGATTGCAAGTTCTCTTCATAGCTCCAACATTGTGCCTCTTCTTGGATTCTGTATAGATCCTGAAGAAGGTCTATTCTTGGTTTACAAGTATGTCTCTGGTGGTAGCCTCGAACACTATTTACACGGTAAGAGAAACCTTTTATCATCCTTTGTGTGCATAGTTCAGAGAATGTTTTAACCTCTTCTTTAAAGACTGACAGATTTTGATGTTCTGTTTCTTATAGATAAGAAGAAGAAGAAAGGGATTAAAGCCGCTTTTGGTTTACCTTGGTCAGCAAGGTACAAGGTCGCGTTAGGTATCGCTGATGCCATTGCTTATTTGCATAATGGAACAGAGCAATGTGTTGTTCACAGAGATATCAAACCTTCCAATATTCTTCTTTCCTCAAAGAAAATACCAAAGGTAAAGATAAAGTCTTTTATTTGATGATTGAAGAGCAAACCAATAATGGTTTTGATGTTTTTTTGTTCGTTCAGTTGTGTGATTTCGGGTTAGCTACTTGGACAGCTGCACCTTCTGTTCCTTTTCTCTGCAAAACCGTGAAAGGCACATTCGGGTATAGATCGAAAGCTTTGCCATGAGTTGTTTTTTTTCCTCCTTTAATGCCAAATTCTTAATGATCTAATCAGCTAACAAAAATATTTCTTGCAGCTATCTGGCTCCTGAGTATTTCCAGCATGGTAAGATATCTGACAAGACCGATGTTTACGCCTTTGGAGTTGTCTTGCTTGAGCTAATAACTGGTCGGAAACCAATCGAAGCCAGGAGAACATCTGGTCAAGAAAACTTGGTTGTTTGGGTATGTCACATCATTCCCTTGTTAACTACTACTAGTAGTATTGAATTTGTGATCTTATCGGGGTTTGTTAAGTACATTTAGGATTGTTTTGGAAAAAGACTTACTTAGCTCTTTTTTGAAATCCTTTATAGGCAAAACCGTTGTTGCAAAGAGGGATAGAAGCCATTGAGGAGCTGCTTGATCCAAGACTAAAATGTACAAGAAAAAACTCGGTTGAGATGGAGCGGATGATCCGTGCTGCAGCGGCGTGTGTGATCAATGAGGAGTCCCGAAGACCTGGTATGGAAGAGATTGTCTCAATCTTGAAAGGTGAAGAAGGATTAGAACCAATAACACATTCAAGCGGGAAAAATACAAATATTGCGGGTATGATTGACACTTATACACAGCTGCAACAGACCAAATCCGAGATGAAATGTCATCTTGATCTTGCGATGCTCGGAGTAACAGAGCTTGAAGATGATGATCATGTGTACGGCCGATGAAAATATATCAAAGAGATGGATTTAAAGTGTGTAAATAGGGTATTTATGAAAAGTTTGAAACAGAGTTGTTAGTTTCTGAATCAGTGATTTGTGCTGTGTGTACATTTGGTTTCGTTTTTTTTTGTTTGTTTCCAACTGTGGAGAAAACCGGTTTAGGTTTTTATTTTTCCGGTTTGGTTATGGTGACAAAACCGATTCTCCGGTTTTCGTTTTCCGTTTTCAATACTTTTGAGTTTTTTTTTTTTGAGAAATCCATAAAAACAAAGAAAATTGTTATTTATTTGATAACTGAAGGATAAGTGTAGTGCGTTGTTTGTTATCGTGTATCTTATAAATTTACTAGTAGTTAATTTAATCCTAATAACTATTGTTTTCACTTTAATTTTGTGGATCCTAATTTACTAGGATAAGTACGACGTTAGCGACTATGACTAGTATTTTTATCCCTACAATTATTATTTGTAAAGTCGTTTAACTAATAAACCTTTGTTTTATAAGAAATTACAAGGGTATGTCATTGAAGTTATGACCAGATATTCCAATTAGAAAAGGATATATATCTATTTTCCTTTTCAGAAACCGTAATCAATTTAAAATTTTCTAAATTTATTATTCCAAAAATTTTAGGAAACAATTACAAACTATTTAATTTCCAAAACCGAATTTAGATAACATAAACGGATAAAATCGTGAGCATTTAAGGTTTAAATGGAGAGAATATCGGCATATCAATATTTACCTTTTCAAAAACCGTAATCAATTTAATATTTTTAAATTTTATTATTTTAGGAATTTTAGGAAACAATAACAAACTATTTAATTCTCTATAAATATAATACTATACATATCCGATTACTTCATATTTTTGTTTGTTCTCAATTATGATGGTTTTTTTTTGTTTTTCTTAATCCATATAGTTCTAAATTTCTTGCTATGTGTGTTTCTTCTTTTTACAACCAGCTCTGTTTAAAGTTTTAGTTAACGTTTCGTTCGACCAAATATATGGAAGTTGATTTCTTTTGATCTAGATCGATGGAATCATCTTCCAATCACATGGTAAGCGTAAAAGAGTGGCCAACTAATTTTTATGGAAAAATACTACTATTATACAGTTAAAATTTTACGACCTAAAAAGGTGTATTATTTGATTGAATATATGTTTTACCAGTGTATTTTTGAAGTAATTCAATTTGCTAATTAAGTATATATATTTTAAATAAACAATAATTAAATTTTGAGAAAAGTCAAGTTTAATTATGGTATTAAGATGAGAAATAGTATATGTAAACTGAAACAAGTAAATTCGAATAATGAAAACAATATATTAAATATTATTTTTAAAAAAGGGACAGATATTTTAGATAAAAGTACAGAATCAAAAAATATAGGTAGATAAATTCAAGTGTCAAGCTTTCACAAATATGGATAAGAATTGATTATGCGACATGTAATTAAAGACTTTGGAACGGGTACTTTGAAAATTTTGGTATTTTTGAAAAATAATTATATAATTTTTGAAAATATAATTTTGGATAATTTAACTAACTAAAAAAAATTACTTTAACATTTACAACAAACACAGGCGGTCATTGATTATTATGGATGGACTGCAAAAAAATTTACATTTTCTAGCTGATGAAAATGATGATCATGTTTATTTGCGGTACAGGTTGCAGTATTCTACATATACACCAAAATATTGACAAAACATTGTAAAAGAATTGCTAACTAATTTTTAAGAAAAAATACTACTATTATACAATTAAATCCAACCGAAAAGGGTTTATTATTTGACTGAATATATGTTTTACCAGTGTTTTTTTGAAGTAATTTAAATTACTAATTAAGTACATATACTTTTAAAAACAATAATTTAATTTTGAGAAAATTCCAGTATATGTAAACTGAAACAGATAAATTCGAATAATGTTAAACAATATATTGAATAGTTTTTTTTTAAAAAGGGACATAAATTTTAGATTAAAGTACAAAATCAAAAAAATATAGGTAGATAAATTGAAGTATTAAGCTTTCACTAATTTGGATAAGGATTGACTATGCGACATGTAATTAACCACTTTGGAACGGACACTTCGAGAATTTTGGTGTTTTTGAAAACAATTATATAATTTGTAGGATACTTTTAACTAACTAAATAAAAAAATATTCAACGTAGAACTCTGGTATCTGGTCTAAATTTCTTACCCAATCTCTTTTAGTAAAGATTTTCTAACAAGTAATTATTTAAAAATAAACAAACATAAGTTAAAAAAATTATGATGGGACGAGACGGGACAAGATGGGACGAGACCATACTGGATGAGACGATACAAGATGAGACAAGATGAGATAGGAAAACAGCAGATGGGATAGAACGTGAGGGGATGGGATGGGACTGTGACGTGTTTCCCGTACCAAAGTAAACACGTCTAGGTTTATTTAATTTTTAACATTAAAATAACACACATGTACTATAGAACCTCGGTTAATATGATTCTTAGTCATTTTAGGAATTTATATGAAAATATTTTGCCCGTGGTACAGCACGGGTTACTACCTAGTTATAAATAGAAGAAGAAACTAAGCCTTGTATCGTAACATATCTATATTAACATTATTCAAGTACATTTTGTGTTATGCCCTTTAAGGTTCTGACTGGAAGCACCCAAACTCATAGTTTGCAAACGAGCCGCTACAATAACCACCAATCAACAAGTCTTTTGGAGAAAGCGGTTAGATATCAAGGTTGGAGAAAGCGATTGAAGATGGTGGTTAGAACCTATTTTTGGTGGTTGCAAACACTAATCCTAATCACTAACAAAAACCAGCGTTTGACATTTATAAAGAGGTTGCACCGTTCATTTTATTTTGTTTGGCAAAATATTGCATAGTTTTTTTATTCCTTTATTCACTATTCAAATCATAATCTTGATTTTATATGTGTTGCTATTCTTTTTAATGTTTTTAGGAAAATGTTAGTAAGCCAAAAAAAAAAATTAGTAATTTAAGATTATGATTCATAGTAAGATTTTAAAATATACATTTGATAATTTCATTAATATCAAATTTGATCATTTAGTTAATATCATTAAAATATATTGATATTTTCTATTATGAATTAGATACTAATTTATCATTTCATTTTTTTTTTAATTTTTAATTAAATTAATTTAATTTTAGAAAAATTTATTATAACTTATACTATTCAACCGCTGTAATGTTTACCAATCAAGCTAAATAATCAACCGATTTGTTTTACTCTACCATATTTTCCATCCGCTAATGTAAACCACTTTCTTTCTAACAATCTCTTTTTCAACCGCTATAAAAGTTTTAACTGCCTCTTTTAAACGTGGTTACCAATCGGAGCCTAAGTATTGCTTATTTAAATTTTTATTTACAACATTAACCCCTAAAAAATTTACATAAATAACATTGCACAACAACTCAATTACTAAACCTTCTTTAATTGACCAACATTTGTTACATTTATTGCCATAAAATCTTAACAACATCTATACATTCTGATTTTTCCAAAAACAACTCTATCCATTAAAGTTTTAAGTCATTAAATGATTACATCTCCAAAACTATCTTTAGGGATGCTAGAATCTCTCAAATTTAAATGATATATAGCAGATTTTCCATAACAAAAGTTTACAATCTCCATATCTATATTAACATTAATAAAGTACTTAAACCGAAAATCCAATTTTAGAATGATTAGAAACCCAATATTCGCAAATATTCAACTTTAGCAAGAAGACATACATTTGAGTTCAGTATATATTTTATTTAGAAACTGAATCTATATATACATTTTTAAGTACATTTTGGGTTTCACCCTTTTAGTAATACTAAATTACAAAGTTAATCCCTTGATATATACAAAATAACAAAATCTTAACTAAAAATCCCATTAAAATCAAAACTGATATAGAATATATATCATCCTTTTGTTGCATAATCGTAATGTAACATAAATAGAAACTCAATGAATGTATTAAACACCATATTTCATAAAATCGGATAATAATTTACCCATATTTTGGATTGCCTTATATTTTTGGAAATATTTTGATTAACATTATTGAGCAATTAATTATTTCTATATCATATAATTTACACTTTTAATTGCAATTGGAAATTTCTATATAATACTCTCACGCTCATAAACACAATAGCATTTTATTAGCATATACCATAGTTAATTTCTAACTTCTACTTAACTATTTCTGAAATTGTAGATTTAAAGATATTTTAGAAGATTTCATTTGCTCTTCAAATTTTATTCTACTTACTATAAAAACCCTAATATTAACCTCAAAACTCTATATATGTTATGAATATAGAGGATTTAGGGAACGAAATCTCTTGTCTTATTATTGATAATGTGTTTAAGGTTACATATATATAGTGTTTCCCTAAGACAAAGTCTAAACCGACATAGGAATAAGTAATGGCTGATGGGCCATGGCCGAACATGCCCAAAGTCTTAAACACTTATGGACCGAGTATGGGCTTGGTTATGGAGTCCACAATCCAGTGTTTTACAACACTCCCCATTGGATGACATAACCATGCAAGCGCGAGGAAGGGATCGATGCAATATGCTTGAGGATGCTGCCTCATTAAAATCTTACCAGGAAAACCCATTGGGACAAAACCTTAGTGAAGGAAAAAGAATACAGCACACATTGCTCCCCCTGTTCCAAGCATCACTCTAAGTCCTTAAGCCTCCGCATTCCAATCTGGTGCGTGAGCTTTTTGAATGTTGTAGTCGGTAGCAATTTGGTGAAGAGATCGGCTGAGTTGTCGCATGACTGAACATGCACTACTTGAACTTCTCCGGCCTTTTGTAGTTCATGTGTGAAGAAGAACTTTGGCAGTATGTGCTTCGTCCGATCTCCCTTGATGTAACCTTCTTTAAGCTGTGCGATGCAGGCGGTATTCTTCATATAGTACTGTTTGCTCCAAACACACTAAACTTTCTTTGTTATAACCTGCATCAGCAAAACCAACTAAAACCTTCTTTGTTATAGTTAGTATAATATAAACCCAAATTTAAATGTTCCTTGTAGGTAACGTAATAAATACTTAATTTCACTCTAGTGCCTTTGGGTTACTCAAGAACTAATTCTTGTTAGGAGGATCACGGCAAAACTTATCTCTGGTCTAGTGTGGCTAACCAAGATTAATTCTCCTATAGCACTGAGATATGGCATTTCAGGACCGAGAACTTCCTCATTGTCCTTCTTTGGACCAATGGATCTTTATCCAAATCAATGCTCCTTACAACCATTGGGCTAGTCAATGGGTGAGCTTAGTCCTTATCAAAACTCTTGAGTACCTTTTTGTATATGCCATTTGATGCACAAGGATTCTATCATTTATGTACTCAAGTTGTAACCCCAAACAGAATTTTTCTTTTTGCCTAGGTCTTTCATTTCAAATTCTTCTTGTTTGGGCGATTTCAAGGATGTTTAAATCATCCATATAGACTGCTATTATCACAAATCCTTTGTTTGCAAACTTCTTTATAAATATATGGACTGATGGGATCATTCTTATAGCTTTCTTTAGCTAGGTACTTGCTCAATCTATTGTACCATATACACCCACTTTGTTTCAGTCCATAAAGGTATTTGTCTAGCCTTATGCAGTATTTTCTCGAGAACCACTCTTATAATTGAGCTCTATACCCTCTGGTAATCTCATATAAATTTCATTTTCCAGTGGACCATGTAAGTATACGGTTTTAACATCCATTAACCGTAAATCCAGTTTTCTTTTATAGCCAGACTTATTAAAGTCGTTGCATCCATCACAGGGAGTAAGTCTCCTCATAATCTATTCCTGGTCTTTGAGAGAATCCTTGTGCTACAAACCGTGCTTTATCTCACGATTTCATTATTCTTATTTCTCTTTCTTACAAAGACTCACTTATGTCCAACTGGCTTTATTTTAGGTGTTGTCCTTAAGATCGGACCAAAACACACTTCTCTTCTTTTAAGAGTTAAGCTCCACGTCAATAGCTTCTTTCTATTTTAATCAATCTTTGCTTTGAGTGCAGTCTAATATAGACGTGGGCTCTAGATCCTCATTTATCTCAAGTGCTACCTTGTATACAAGTTTTTCATTGATGTCGACATCTTTACAGTTCCATTTTATTTTAGACATGATATAATTGATTGAGTACTCATTATTATCAACACCTTCAGGTCATTGAGGTTCAGCGTCCCAAACCTCATTTTGGCACCTTAGGATTTGCCGCGGCCATGTCTATCATTTTCTGTAATTCCCTTAACCTTGGTCTATTTTGCACCTTTAGATTTCCAAGGGTTCTTTCTTTGGAACCTAATGGTCTACCTCGTTTCAAACGAGCCTTAGACTCTGTAGCAACTTGATTATTGTGTTCCTTCTGAACATCAATACGTACTGGTGCATTACAAGCTGGTATGTACGATTTCATAATTCTCTTTGGGTCAGTAAAAGAATCTGGCAATTGAATAGCTAGCTTTTGCAAATGTATAATCTTTTGGATCTCTGCATCACGTGCTAGAGTCCGAGGATCTTGCCAATGTAAGGATGTTTGATTCCATAATATTTCTTTGACCAGCTTATTTTTCTCTCCACCCAATATAGAGAATTTGGATTCAGCAAACTGACAATCCGTGTATCTGGCCACAAATAAATCACCCATAGTTGGCTCAAGATACTTAACAATGGTGGGAGAATCATATCAATATATATTCCCATCCTCCTTTGAGGTCCCATATTTATTTTCTGTGATGATGCAATCGGTATATAAACGGCACACCCGAATGTCTATAGATGGGATATGTCTGGCTCATGACCCATTAATAATTGGGATGACGAATATTTATTCTTTATTCTCACTAGATGGCCTGATGCGTATAAGCTCTATTGCATGTAATACTATGTGTCCCCAAGCCGACACAGGATCCGTTTAATCCATTATGTGTATGGACATGTGCCACAGGGTGGTTCCACACTTCCCCCCATGGACATACAACATTCATTAAACGCTTGGGATGTAAATTCACCAGCATTATCTAGACATATAGTGTTAAGTGGAAAATCTTTGCTTTAATTACTTTGACTGGTGATGGCCTTATAAATGATTTTCCCTTGTGTACATGCTACACACGTGAGATTGTAGGGATAACTCTTCTCTCTTTTAGGAGTGTGCCCATTTTTATTTAATATCAGCTTACGCATCACGTTAGAATCCGGATGACCAATCCGGTCATGCCATAAAGTGGATTGTTCATTGAACATCTTATTCATTGCCAAATTAGTCTCTATCATATTAATCTTAGCATGGTAAAAACCAGTGGCTAGTGCAGGTATAGGCTCTAGGACTTTCTTATGTCCATGGGTGATTATAATGCAACACTCAGTTCAAAATGTGTGCCATAAAATATATGCTTGGCCGTAGCCTTCACTTAGGCTTGCTATACCCGCTTATCTTTGCTAATATTGGCTTTTTTCAAAAAAAATTGTGTGGCTTAATCCACTATCCACCACACTTATTTTCTTGTCCTTAGCCATTTCCAATAATGGACAAGAATTTATGTTTTAATATATATTTAAAGGAAATAAAATAATTGGATTTAAACAAAATAATAATTCAATCAAATTCAAAGCATAGAAATTAAATTAATACACCACATGAGTTTAAATATTTTTCTTTAGGCAATCAAAAATCTCATAATCCAATTTAGTCATTATTCTCATGGTTTAAATTTCTTTTACCATCGAAATGAACCAGGTTAGCTTCTGGATTTATTTTCTTTATTTTCAAACTCTCTTAATAGAGATCAACAAGGTGCTTAGGAGTTCTGCATGTCTCTATCTTATGGTTTTCTATACCATAATTATTAGTACAAGTGGACTTTGATCTTATGTTGCGGTTTAAAATAACCCGCGGCCTTTACCCCGACCACGGCCGAAGGCTAATCGGTTTCTATAGCCTTGACCATCATAATTATGTCTTTGGTAAGTCCCACGACCAGAACCACCATGTCCACTTCTTCCTCGGCCACAACCATACTTGTCTCTATGGACATAGATAGACTCATTAATCTCTTTGGCTCTCTAGGCTCTTTAGGATTTTTCTTTGTCATGTCAACCTTGTGAGCTTCATTGCACTTTTCATTTATAATTACTCATTGTTTTGGTGATACCACATCGGTGACAAACCGATTTAGCCTTATTTTGCGGTTTAAAGGACCCAGGGCCCCTACCACTGCGGCCACGACCACCACGGCCGTAACCATCAAAACGGATTGCCTGGCCCCAACGACCACCACGTCCTCTGCCACCACGGCCACGGCCATAGTGTCTTTCTCTGTGAACGTAGTTGGTCTCCTTGGGCTCTTTAGGCTGTTTAGGCTCATTCTGTTTTGCCACATCAACCTTGTGTGCTTCCGGTAATGGGGTTGTACCGGGAGTTCTCATAGCACTATTCATCAACAGCTCATTTTCATGGTACTGTTGCTGAAGTACTATATTGTGAGTACTAAAAGTAGACAAAGTCTTCTCTAGTAACTCTCTCTCCATGACTTCAGAACCACACAACCTAAGGAGTGAGACAATCCTAAAATGCTCAGAGTTATACTCATCCACGGATTTGTAATCCTGGATCCTTAGGTTCTTCCAATCGAATTGAGCCTTTGGTAGGACAACCGTTTGTTGGTGTCCGTATCTGCGTTTAAGCTCTGTCCAAAGGTCAAGAGGATTCTCTATTGTGAGGTACTGGTCTTTGAGACTCTCAGCAAGATGTGCATATGCATAATCACCTTATATATATTTTCTTAGTGCAATCATTATCATCCTTAATATATTCACATAGGTCCTTTGATTTTACAAAATATGCACCCGATTTTATCATGCGGTTTTTAAGACCGAACCATGTAATTCATTTGGATCATGCCATGCGGTGTTTAAGACCAAACCATGGACTCATTTTAGTCTTAGGTCATGCGGTATTTGAGACCGAAACATGCCTTGCCTTTACTCATAATTTCGAACTTAGGTCATGCGGTATTTGAGACCGAAACATGCCATCATATTTAAACTTTAGGCCATGCGGTTTTGAGACCGAATCATGTCTTATTTTTGCTTATATTTTCGTGGTTTAATCTATGCACACAAGACAACAAAAATAAATAGCATGCAAAAGTTTCCTTTCTTAGATAATTTAGAAATTTTCCTTTTTCTTAACTTTTCCTTTTCCAATTAGGAATTTAAACAAAAGTTTAGGGACCTAGACTATCTCTAGGGTCCCGATTTTTTAATTTGGTTTTAGGGTTCTTATGCAACCTAAATTTACAGGAAACATTCTATGCCAAAATCGATTAATAATACCCTATGCATAATCCGATTTCATTATGATGCGTGAACAACCAAGGTTTAAATATCCTAGAACAATTAGATCAATATTTATCTTATGAGTTTTGAATCTAACAGTTTTAGTTCTAGGTCCTTATGCAACAATCAATCAAGCAATAATAAGCAATCAATCAACCGGATTTAAGCTTGATATATTTTGGTGCAATTCACAAACAATCTAACAATCCTATGTGACCGGTTTTAGAGTTTTGTAGGATTAGAAATCTTAAGATTTGTTTGTTGTGTACTTGGATGTTTTAAGGTTCAATAGTTTTAGATCCATGTTCGATTATGGTTCTAAGAGAGTTTTAATCTTATTTACCTTTCACCAATTAGGGTCTGACTGGTTTTGATCTGGGAGCTAAAGACCTCAGATTTACCTTTGATTTCTGATCACGAACCTCGAACTGGACAGGGACTATGAACCACGAACAGAACCTCAACAGCTTCCCATGAACAGATCTCGAACTGCCACTTGTACCGCGCACGTCCAGGAACCGCAAACCTCGATCAGGTTTTGGACAAAACTTAATCACGAGCACAGGCTGCTCAAAGTGATCTTCGAACAAGGACTAGTCACAAACAAGAGTTGATTGTGTGCTAGTATGAGCGGTAGGGTTTGGGAAGAACAAAAGAAGAAGAGGCGGCGGTTTTAGGGTTTGGAAGAGAGAGATGAATCGGCGGCTGCTTAGGGTTTTAGGGTTAGGGTTTTCTCAGCTGGCCTTAGAGGCTATCATGCTGATAACTTGTTATGAATATAGAGGATTTAGGGAACGAAATCTCTTGTCTTATTATTGATAATGTGTTTGAGGTTACATATATATAGTGTTTCCCTAAGACAAAGTCTAAACCGATATAGGAATAAGTAATGGCCGATGGGCCATGGCCGAACAGGCCCAAAGTCTTAAACACTTATGGACCGAGTATGGGCTTGGTTATGAAGTCCACAATCCAGTGTTTTACAACAATATATACTCTTCTTCATTCACAACACCTCCTAAATCACTAACTCGATTACATTTTAGTGAAAGAAAGAAAAATTGGAAGGCAAACAACTAATGTAGTTTTGAAAGAGATGTTTCAGAATTTTTGAGAAGTTAGAATAATGACATGCAACATATTGTTCTTCTAATAAAGGTACGTACGTTCACTTTATATATAGTGGTGAATTGTATCTGTAAATAATTAATGATTTGTTATGAAGCCCCTTTACATATCATATAATAACATGTTTATTTTTTTTTTTTTTGAATTGTAGCTATCATATTGCCAAGTAAATGTTCTACATGAGAACAAGAGAACAAGTCAGAGCTTTTATTACCAACCAAACTACACTATTTTTGTTTAATTTTTTTAAAAACTATATTTGTTCTATGGATTACCAGTTTAATGATTACAGTTCTTGATTCCATTATACTCTCTTATCACAAATTAAAACTCCCTAATTTCTAAGCTATTTCATCAAGGGATACAAAGAACTATAAATAACTTTATATGAGTTGGTTTCTAACATTTGTCATCATAGCTTGATGACGAACAATTAGCTACTTCCATTGATTGTCCTGTTCATTAAGCTTCACCTTTTTTTTTTTTACTCAAAAAAAAAAAAACAAAAAAACTTAAGTACTTATCCCTTTACTGTATGTGAATCAAAAAGTTTATAATTAAAATTTAATACTTGATGATAACTATTACTGTTTGGTAGTTACTAAATAGATGTGTTTTATTAATTATAAATTTTAAAATAGACTTTTGGAGTTTACAATTACTACATTTTATTTTTAAAATACAAATAATTAGATTTATTTCAAATTTAACTCACATATATTCAGTTACGAGTTGTATCAAGTCTTACAACTATAAATATATTTACAAATATAAATATATTTTATTCATAGATTATTTTAGTAACTCTGATTTTTATTATATTTAAAATAAGCATTATTTATAGATTTTACAAGGTCAAATCCAACCTATCTAAATTCAATTAAAAAATACAACTCCTTTATTGCAAATACATCAAAATATATACTAACATTGTAACATCTGTATAAATAAAAGAAGCTCAATCATTTTATAATATAAAATTATATTTAAAAATAAATAAGTTATTGATCCTAGTATTCTGCAAAATCGATCGACCATTATATATATATATATATATATACTAGATTAGGACCCGCTCGTTGTGCGGGTTTAAAGTTTTGTAAATTAAATAATTTATGTTATGTTACTATTAAAAGCGTATTTTTACACCTAAATATATTGTATATTACAAATATATTATTTACCTCCACCTAGACAATAACTGTATGAACACATTAAGTCAACTATTTTATGTCTATTTACTTTCACTTTTGCATAGTGTTTTTAATTACTAAAATTATTGGCTCAAAAAACATTTCGAAAAAAAAATATATTACATAGTATACTAATCAATGATGTATCATCACAATACTGTATAACCAACCATGGTGAGAACCTCGGCTCCGCCCTCTCCCCTATGAAGAGCAAAATTGCGTCCAACCTCCTGCACCATGAAGAGAACCTTGGCTCCACCTTCCTCCCCCGGAGAGATAAACTTGCGTCCATTCTCCTCCACTTTCCTTCCTTAGGGAGATAACTTTGCGTCCAACCTCCTCCACCATAGAGAGAACATTGGCTCTGCCCTCTTCATGTCTGGAAAGAACACGTTCACGTCTTTTAGCTATCGCAAAATGACTTGCTCCGACAACGAATAAAACTAAAGACACTTTTCTAACGTCACAAAATCTTTTGATAGTAACTAATGTTAAATTTTCCAATGTATTCGTGGTAGTGTTTTTGACACCATGATGTAGCATTTGTCTCTGGAACACCCCGACCGCCACCTTTCTTAGTGAGCTCATGTCCACAGGCCCACCTTCCTTAGTGGGCCCATGTCTATCCATATCCGAAGGCCGGTCTGTTAAGTCTGGGAGACTTTAAATACTTGTTTACCGACCCTACAAATCACCATATGATATTTTTCTGTGTTCGCACAGTTCCGACAATCACTTTTCAAAATGTTACCCATCCTGAAACTACTCTAGCTTAACCACGCTTAACTCTGGAGTTCTCTCAGGACCATTGATCGAAAAGATAAATGCACTTTGGTGACATAGGTGGCAAAAACAATTCTTTTAAACCTATCCGCAAATCAGGGTGTCACAGTCTCCGAACTCCTATTGATCTATCAACAACAATTTAAGCTTTTCTAATATATCTATATATGTTCGTTGTAAGCTTGTGTTTGATTAGCTTATTTTATCTAACCATTAGGTTGATGAATTTCTACTCCCCTTATCTCCCTTTAGGATTGAATGAATGGTAACAATTATGTTTGTATAAAAAAGGTCTATAACCAACCAATCAAGGTTGAGAAATTAGAAACAACATTAATTTGACGTAAATATAGAAATAAAAGAAAACTACAAGCACGATAATATATGAATCCCAAATAATTCAAAGGTGAAAACATAAAATAAATAAAACAATCTAAAAATACTACATTAAATTTAAAAATACAGTATTAGAAAAAGAAGATGCATATATTAATCCAGATCTGTTCTTCCGCGATCTCTCTTCTTTTCTCTTTTCAATCTTATCTTTGGGCTTCTAATTTATCGGATCTTTGATTCATGGCACCTTCATCGCCGAATCGTGGTTCATCTTCTGATCCACCGGATCAGTATAACAATCCATACTTCTTAAATAACTCCGATCATGCGGGAATGGCTCTCGTTTCTGATCGATTGAACACCAGAGCTGATTTTCACACATGGCGCCGATCTGTGCGCATGGGTCTCAATGTGCGCAACAAACTTGGGTTTATCAATGGTACGATTCCTAAACCTTCTGAGGATCATCGGGATTATGGTTCTTGGTCTCGTTGCAATGATATGGTTACAACTTGGCTTATTAACTTGGTTAACAAAAAGATAGGACAGAGTCTATTGTTTATCCCAACTGCCGAAGGAATCTGGAAAAGTATTTTGTCTCGTTATAAGCAAGATAATGCTCCTCGAGTTTATTAGATTGAGAAACAATTGAGTTTGATTCAGCAAGGTTCTAGGGGTGTGAGTTCATATTATACTGCCTTAGTTACGTTGTGGGAGGAACTAAAGAACTATGTGGATTTGCCTTTGTGTACTTGTGGACGATGTGAGTGCAATGCTGCGGTCTTGTGGGAGACACTTATGCAGCGTAGTCGTGTTACTCAATTTCTTATGGGGCTTAATTCATCTTGTGGGCTTAATTCAGCGTAGTCGTCATATCTTGATGCTCAAACTGGTGCCTAACATTGAAGAGGCCTTCAACATGGTAACACAAGATGAAAGGCGACGTATTGTTCCTTCGAAGCTGGATAATGTCATCTTCCAGACTTCAAATAATCATTCTACTACTTCATCCAATCAAACTCAATCATCATTTGATGGTTCTTATGATCATGTGGCTTTTGCTGCAATGCAACATCACTTTAGGCCCAAACCGTCTAATCGTCCTCTTTGCGCTCACTGTGGTCAGCTTGGTCATGTTGTTCAGAAATGTTTCAAGCTTCACGGTTATCCTACTGGCTATATTCCTGGTTACAGAACATTTGCATCGGGTTCTAACTTATCTCAGAGACCTCCAAATACGTTTACTCAGCCTCGAGGACCACCAAATAATTCCGCTCTTCCTCACCAACAACATCCTTCTTCACAGGCATCACCAATGAGACCTCAAACTCCTGTTATGGCGAATGCGGTTACGACTGCTTCCTTTCCGCCTGCGTGTTCACCTGTGACAAATGCTGTTAGTTTGGATCTAAGTCGGCTTAACAATGATCAAATCCAGTCTCTGATTCAGCAGTATCAAGCTCATGTTACTACTTCAGAGTCTCCTGCTCCTTCCCCACATCTTTTGTCCATTACAGATCATGGTATTATGGATCCACAATCATCTTATGGTATAACTTCATTTCCAACATCTTTTCCTTCTACTTAACTTCGTTTTGAGAATAATCATCTCACTTTTCAACATCAGTGTCTTTCCTCTCTTTCTGCTAATCTACCCCATGGTAATTGGATAATTGATACAGGAGCCACAAGTCATGTTTGTTCTTACTTGGCATTTTTTAATGATACTAGGATAGTTTTTGGTGTTACAATCAGTTTGCCTAACGATGGTAAAGTGGATATTACTCATTGTGGCACTGTGCATCTCTCACCATCTTTAACATTGCATGATGTCCTACATGTCCCATCTTTCAAATTCAATCTTATATCTGTTAGTTCTTTATTGAAACATAATAATTTTTCTGCTCATTTCTTTCCTTTTTATTGCTACATTCAGGAGTCTATTCAGGGCTTCATGATTGGTAGAGGGAATCTAATGCACAATCTTTACATATTCAGCAACGATCGATCTTTGTCTGCATCACAGTCACATTTCTATGGATCCTTGAAGGTTGCTGGGCTTCTCTGGCATCAACGCCTAGGACATCCATCTTCTGACAAGTTAAAGCACATTCCTAGTATCTCGTCCTTGCCTTCTTCCTTTTTGTCTGAGTCTCCTTGTTTTGTTTGCCCTCTGGCTAAACAAAAGCGTCTTCCCTTTGAGTCTAGTGATCATAGGTCTTCTACTCCTTTTGATCTAGTACATTTAGATATTTGGGGTCCGTTTGCTGTAGAATCTATTGATGGATATAAGTATTTTCTTACTATTGTAGACGATTATATTCGTGTAACATGGGTTTACCTCTTACATAATAAAAGTGAAGTTTCCGTTAATTCTCTCTTTTTCTTAAGCTTGTTGCGACACAATATCACACAACAATTAAAAAGATAAGAACTGATAATGCTCCTGAGCTTGCATTTACTGATTTGGTTCATACACATGGTATTATTCATGAATATTCTTGTGCATATACACCACAACAGAATTCGGTTGTAGAACGCAAGCATCAACATTTACTTAATGTTGCTAGGTATTTGTTATTTCAGTCTAATGTTCCATTGATCTACTGGAGTGATTGCTTATTGACTGCTGTTTTCCTGATAAATCACACTTTTTCATCTGTTTTGAACAACCTTACACCATATGAGATGTTGACTAAAAAGAAACCGGACTATGCCTTTTTAAAATCATTTGGTTGTGTCTGTTTTGTGTCTACTTTACTAAAGGATAGACATAAATTTAGTCCTAGAGCCATTGAATGTGTCTTTTTTGGTTACTCTTTTGGCTACAAAGGTTATAAAGTCTTGCATTCAGACACCAATATCATCTCGGTTTCTAGGAATGTCATTTTTCATGAAACATTATTCCCTTCTAAAACAACCCCAAGGGACGCTCATGACATTGATTTTTTTGGGGATGCTATTCTACCGTTATCGGTTCCATTTTCTCTTGATGCATCAGTACTTCCATTGCCTGCTCATTCTCATGCATCATCATCGCATTCTTCCCCTGGTGCCACTAATAGTACACACTCTAGCACTGTTTCTACGGCTCCACAGACTGTGTCCACAGGAACGACTGTGGTTTCATTACCAAGTGCCAGGCCACGACGAACTACTAAGGCTCCAGGTTACTTATCTGCCTATCATCACTCTCTTAACCAAATTTCTACTTCTTCTCCTTTACCACCACCAACCACACCTTATCCCATATGTTCAGTTCTTTCATATTCTTTTATCAATCCATCATATCAGGCCTATGTTCTTTCTATTACTATTGAGACAAAACCGAAAACCTTTTAACAAGTTATCATATCCCTGAAATGGACTAAAGCTATGGATGTGGAAATGGATGCGATGGAGCTTAACAAAACTTTTTCTGTTGTTTCTTTGCCACCGGGTAAGAACGTTGTTGGTTGCAAATGGGTATATACTATTAAGTATCACTCTGATGGCTCCATAGAATGGTATAAAGCACGCCTTGTTGCGAAAGGCTATACACAGCAAGAGGGTGGAGTCTGACTCAAATGGATGTTACATTGATACATTTTCACCTGTTGCTAAGCTTGCTAGTGTTAAGCTTGTTCTAGGTTTGGCTGCTAAGAAAGGGTGGAGTCTGACTCAAATGGATGTTACTAATGCTTTTCTGCATATTGACTTGGAGGAGGAGATATACATTAGTTTGCCTCAAGGATACACACCTGCATCTGGCGTTTTGCCACCAAATCCAGTTTGTAAGCTACATAAGTCGATTTATGATCTCAAGCAAGCTTCACGCCAATGGTATAAGTGTCTTTCTCAAGCTCTACTTGATGAGGGATATGAACAATCTCATGCTGACAACACCTTATTTTTCAAAGAAACCAATGATTCTTACACTGCCATTTTGGTTTATGTTGATGATATCCTGATTGCTAGTAACAGTGATAAAGCTGTTCGTGGGATTAAAGCTGCTCTTGCACGAAAATTCAAAACGAAGGATCTTGGTCCAGCTCGTTTCTTCTTAGGCCTGGAAATTGCACGCAATGTGGATGGCATCTCTGTTTGCCAAAGGAAGTATTGCCTTGACCTTCTTGCAGACACAGGTCTTCTTGGTTGCAAACCGAAGTCTACTCCGATGGACTACAAGAAGCCCTTGACTAAAGACTCTGGTCTTTTGCTTCCGGATGCTAAACCTTATCGGGAAGTTATTGGTCGTCTGCTGTATTTGTGTATCACCAGACCTGATATCACATACGCTGTGAATCGCCTCAGCCTATATTTGTCCTGTCCGACTGATATCCATTATAAGGCTGCTCTCCGAATATTGAAGTATCTCAAGAACAATCCTGGCCAAGGTTTGTTCTTCTCTGCTAATACGGATATATGTCTAAATGGTTTCTCTGATGCTGATTGGGGAACGTGCTTGGAGAGTAGGCGTTCTATCACTGGTATGTGTGTGTTTCGTACTTCCCTGATCTCTTGGAAGTAAAAGAAACAAGATGTCGTTAGCAGCTGCAGTATTGAGGCAGAGTACAAGAGCATGGCAGTCACCACGAGAGAACTACTTTGGCTTAATCAGATGTTGAAGGATTTGCACATCACTGTCGACTATCCTGCCAAGCTGTTTTGCAACAACAAATCAGCAATGCATATTGCAAATAACCCAGTTTTTCACGAGCGCACAAAACATGTTGAGATCGACTGTCACACGACTCATGATCAGGTTAAGAAGGGTTTTCTCAAGGTTTTACATGTTTCAACGGAGAACCAACTTGCTGACATCCTAACCAAACCCTTGCAGCCGGCACCATTCTACTCCACTCTCAACAGATTGTCTGTTTCAAGCCTCTTCCTTCCACGGGAAGATTCGGCTTGAGAGGGGTATATAAACATATATAATGTATAGTATATAGTTTCATATATTCAGGGTACTAAGCTTCCTTTTACTTAGTATCACTATACTTGTATATATACCCTTGTAAGTTCACAATTTACGGTTAATGAGAAATCACTTTTACATTTGTAAAGTGTTAATAAATATTATGACCTTCTCATAGTTAACCCATTGAAGAAATTAATTTACATATTTACCAAATATTGGAGGCAAAGATTATAAAGTTGCGCCATTAATAATTAGAAAGGAGATAATCGACGACATGCTTGGTAAGAGCATTGCTTCATTTGGCGTAGGCGTAGCCACCTCCTTCACTTACACAACCAGATCCTTGACGGTTTGACCATCACATTCTTTTAATCACCTAGTTTAAAAAATATGATCCTAAATTGTATTTCATCCCTGGGTATACGATTCAAGAAGGGTAACTGCGTCTCTTTACAAACATATATCTTCTACATGCATACATGACGTCTCTTCATAAGGTGATCAATGGATGCCTAATAGAGAAGATTCATGTCATTGTCAGAACAGTCTTTGTTATGCAAGTCTGAAAAAAACAAAAAAAAACATTTCGCTTCCTCAGCTTAAGAACACCAACTCTACAATGAGTTTATCAAACAATTACAAAATATGCAGGTTTTGAAAAATATATTAACCATTATGAAAGTCCTGCATGCCCTTGTTTCTTAGTCAATGACTATTAGTCAATAATTAAGCACTTGACAGGTTATGTGTACAAATCTTGGCAACCATGCTAAATTCCTAGCAAAGATGATGGTGTACGAAAACAAATTGTTCGTTAATTTCCCTAAGCAAACCTAATATTCTGGCTTAAGTTGAAACAAAAAAAACGAAGCACTAATTTGAGGATAGTATGAAGGCAGATGGAACATACTCAATGGAGAGATCCAATGTCACTAAAATCTGTGGCGAGGAAAATGAAAACAATCACCTGACAAAGGAGGGAGATTTTCGCTGAAGAATCAGACGTAGCCCTCGTACCTAGGTTAAATGGGACTGAACTTATAGATAGTAGAGTAGAGGAAAGTGTGAAACGACCAAATTCGTTTTTTTGTTTTATAGAAAAAATATAATAAATAATAATTATAATAACTACAACTAGTGGTTCACCTAACCACAATCACAACCAACAGCAGAATAACCAAACCAATAAAAATCCAATAAATAATAACCATTAATCAAATATAATAATAATTCAATAACCAATCATCATAAAACATGAAACCAGCAACCTAGCAATATTTCTAATGCCCCAACTCTAGCAACCTAGCAATGCCAGACAACATCCAATCGAGTCTTTATAACATCCTCCTTTTCATTGCCTTGATTCCACGATCACACTTTGCCTTTAGCTGCATCACAAACAAAAATTGCAATGCATGAGTATTTTATAAACACTCAGTAAGGCAATCCTCCCATCTACTAGGTTATACACACAAGCAATAGTGATACTCTAACCATCAAACAACAATCCACAAACAAACCAGACTCTGCATTGACCGACACAAGGCTTGCATCGACCGACACCACCTGGTAACTGTTGTTGTAAGCAAACTCTACCAAGCTCAAGTGATCTGTCCAATGGCCACCCCAATCCAACACACACATCCTCAGCAAATCTTCCAACGTCTGGATCGTCCTCTCTGATTGTCCATCTGTCTGGGGATGATAAGTTGTACTCATATGCACCTTAGTGCCCATCTCTGCCTGAAATGCCCTACAGAACACCGAAGTGAACTTGGAATCCCTATCGGACACAATGCTCGCTGGCATCCCATGCAACCTGACTATCTCCTTCACATACTTCCTAGCCAAGACCGCTGCTCCATCAGTCTTCTTAATGGCCAGAAAATGTACCGATTTAGTCAACCGGTCCACAATGACCCATATCACATCAAACGTCCTGGACACTGGTAAACCTACCACGAAGTCCATAGTAATCATATCCCACTTCCACTCTGGAATGGGAAGACTCCTCAGCAACCCACCTGGTACCTGATGCTCAGCCTTCACTAGTTGACACAGATCGCACCTCGCAACCCAACTAGCCACGTCCTTCTTCATCCCAACCCAATGATAGTACCTCTAGATATCACGGTTATCTTAGTCGCTCCTAGATGAATGGAGAACATGCTCGCATGAACCTCTCTCAAGATCTCCTGCCTCAACTCATCATCCTTAGGCACACAAATCCGCCCATGCACCAAAATAGTACCATTAGCCGAAACCTGATACTCTGAATCAACATCCTTTGAGGCATTCACCAGTCCCAAATCCTTCTCTTGAGCCAACTGCACTCTGCTCAACAGATCTGCTCTATCAGCTGCAACCAAACCCAATGGCTCCTGAGAGACCACACACAAGCTCAACGCACTGATCTCCCCTACCAGAGACTCCATAACCTGCTCCTGAGCCAAAGCCGTCGCTTCCGACTCAAAGCATCTGCAACCAAGTTAGCCTTACCAGGATGATAGGCTATCTCCAAATCATAATCCGCCACCAGCTCCCTCCACCGCCTCTGCCTCAAGTTCAGTTCGGGCTGAGTGAATACATACTTCAAGCTCTTATGATCTGTAAACACATGTACCTTTGCACCATAAAGATAAGATCTCCAAGTCTTGAGGGCAAAAACTACAGCACCCATCTCCAAGTCATGAGTAGGATAGTTATCCTCATGCTTCCGCAATTGCAGCGAAGCATAGGCAATCACCTTCCCATGCTGCATCAACACACACCCCAAGCCAACTCTGGATGCATCTGTATAAACCACATAGGGTTCTCCCTGCTCAGGCAAAGCCAACACTGGAGCGGTAGTCAACGTCTGTGACCAGACAAAAGGAACATCCTTCCCTGTCAACTTAGTCATAGGACGTGCTCTACTCGCAAACCCCTGCACAAACCTCCTGTAGTAACCTGCCAACCCCAGAAAACTCCTGATCTCCGTGGCATTATGCGGTCTAGGCCAATCCTTGATAGCCTGAATCTTCTCTAGATCTACAGAAACCCCATCTGTAGACACAATATGACCCAGAAAACCCATCTCCCGCTGCCAGAAACTATACTTGTGCAACTTGGCAAAAGACTTCTGCTCCCGCAGCTTCTCTAGAACTGCCCTCAAATGCATTGCATGCTCTTCAGGACTCTTAGAATAAACCAGGATGTCATCGATGAAGATGATGACAGACATGTCCAGGAACTCATGAAACACGCTGTTCATCAACCTTATAAACGTTGCTGACGTGTTTGTCAACCCAAACGACATAACCACAAACTCATAATGCCAATACCTCGTCTTGAAAGCAGTCTTCCTCATGTCTGCTTCATCTATCGGGATCTGATGATAACCCGACGCCAGATCTATCTTGGAGAACCAAGTAGCACCTCTCAACTGATCCAACAACTCATCGATCCTCATAAGAGGGTACTTATTCTTCACAGTGACCCGGTTGAGGCCCCTGTAATCAATACACAAGCGGAAACTCCCATCCTTCTTCTTAACGAATAACACCGGCGCTCCCCACGGTGATACACTAGGACGGATGAATCCCTTGCTCAACAAATCCTCTAGCTGCTTCTTCAGCTTTGCCATCTCTGCTGGAGCCATCCTGTAAGGAGCCTTGGATAACGGTGTCATCCCTGGTTCCAGTTCAATCGTAAAAGGAACGGACCGAGAAGGCGGTAATCTCTGCAATGACTAGAACACATCCTCAAACACCTCCACAACCTGAATACCGCTAACTATAGACTTTCCCACTGACTCTGGCATAGATATAGTAACCAAATAACCCTCATGGCCCTCCTCGATCATCTTTCCAACCTGAATGGCCGAGATCACGAGACTACCCGAAGTCGGTCTAATCCCCTGAAAAACCAACTTCCCTCCTGAGCGCTCAAAATCCACTCTACCCCGATGACAATCTAGATGAACCATATGCCGATGCAACCAGTCCATCCCCAAGATAACATCATACAGCTCCACTGGGCTGATAAGCAAATCCGCAGGCAAAGACTCTCCCGCGATCTGAATATCAATACCCCTCGCTCAACCAATAATTCTCAGAAACTTGCCTCCAGCAAGTCTAACAACTCCCGCACGCTCTCCGGGTTCTCCCATGATACCCACACTCTCTGCACACTCTGGTGTAATGAAGCTATGAGTAGCTCCAGAATCAAACATAAAATCTGCCCACCAACAAGGTCCCTACACAAACAAGGTCCCTACATAAACCTCATATGTTGAGAACCTAACACTTTATCACATGACAACATAAAATCTGAACTTACTAAGAATTCACAAAGACAGAGTACCAGAGATTATACCTGTGATCGTCCCGGCACTGGTTCCACCAGTCTCTGCAGTCGTGTAAACTCGTGGCGCCTGCTCAATCCGTGCCACCGGTTACCCTCCCGTCTGCGCCTGCTGCAACGCTGCAACTGCTACCAGCTGCAATTTAGGAGACAAGGGCCTGATGTGCCCTGGCTCCCTGCAATGATAGCATACACGAGCTGCTGTTGACGGAGCACTCCTCTTGGGACAGCTAGCAATCTTGTGATCCTTGCTCCCACACTTGAAACAACTCGCACCACTCGACATCTGCATAGCCTCCCACCTCCTCTTGGTTCCCTGCGCAGGCTTGTCGCCCTTACTAGAACCTCTCTGATGTTGAGCCTTACTAGGTTGAACTGTTGGGCTAGCCGCCACTGACTGTACCCGGATATCCACCTCGATCCCTGTTGCAGTCTCAACCAGCTCTGCATGAGAAACATAACTCCGACCTCTACAATGAACCCTCAAATCATCATGTAGGGCCCTCAAAAACCTCATGATCTGAGCCTCCTCAGACTCCATATCCCGACCCCCATACCTCAGAAGTCGACTGAACTCCAAGTCAAGCTCCCGCACTGACCGAGTCCCCTGAGCTAGCTGAAGGAACTGCGCCTCCAACCTATCTAGTGTNAATTTAGCATTACCAGTCAAATGGTGGACCCCAATGTCCACCCAAAACTCCTCAGGACATCTCAGAGTATGGAAGTTACATTCCACACTCGTCCTCCACGCCTCCGCAGCGGTAGGATCAGTACCTCCCGAAAACCCTCAAATAGTCACGTAGGGCCCTCAAAAACCTCCTGATCTGAGCCTCCTCAGACTCCATATCCCGACCCCATACCTCAGAAGTCGACTGAACTCCAAGTCAAGCTCCCGCACTGACCGAGTTTCCTGAGCTAGCTGAAGGAACTGCACCTCCAACCTATCTAGTGTCTCTCTAGGGAAATACTTGCAGTTGAACTCCAAGACGAAGTCAGCCCAAGACATCTCCCTCTGCACTCTCCTGGCTGCCACATAATCCCACCACAACTGAGCATCACCAGTCAAATGGTGGACCCCAATGTCCACCGAAACTCCTCAGGACATCTCATAGTCTGGAAGTTACGTTCCACACTCGACCTCCAGGCATCCGCAGCGGTAGGGTCTGTACCTCCCGAAAACCGCTCGGTACCAATACGGCCCATATCTGTCAACATGCTGATATAACGAGAATGGACCCCCACATCCGCAGCCACTGGCTGCCGCTCCTCCGCCACCACAGGTGGCACTACCTAAGTTTGAGCCGGTGCCACTGGCGGCAACCGCGCTATCAACTGTGCCACCAAACCCGCAAGGTTGACACCCAGGACTCCACCCACTAGGACTCCCACACATGGGGCCCTAACATCACCGGCTACTGGAGCATCAACACCGCCCCCTCCGGCCACACTCATGGAATCCCCCTGGACATTGTGCGACTCGCCAACACCCTCTGCTGTCACACTCTGGTCCGCAGCCTCACTAAACACTGGGACTCTGCCCCTACCACGACCATGTCGCGTCCACGACCATGACCACGACCAGCAACAGCATCCTCTCTAACCATCTTTGCCACCATGAACAGAAGGCTAAGTACACAATTATCTTAACACATAAACATAAACTCACCGTGGAATCACATTGTAGGCTCGAAGAGGATGTTCTAGGACTCCATTCCACACACAATTCACTAACTCACATAATCAATCAAGACATGCAATCCCAACATCAACAACCGAAACCTAGTGAACCCAAACCTAGAACCGTAAGGGCTCTGATACCAAACTGAAACGACATGACTCATTTTTTTTTTAAATAAAAAATAATAATAATAATAACTACAACTAGTGGTCCCATACCCACTAGCCACCTAGCCACAATCACAACCAACATCGGAATAACCAATACCAATAAAAATCCAATAAATAATAACCATTAATTAAATATAACAATAATCCAATAACCAATCATCAGAAAACATGAAACTACTAACCTAGCAATGTTTCTAATGCCCCAAATCTAGCAACCTAGCAATACCAGACAACATCCAATCGAGTCCCTAGAACATCCTCCTTTTCATTGCCTTTTGATTCCACGATCACACTTTGCCTTTACCTGCATCACAAACACAAATTGCAATGCATGAGTATTTTATAAACACTTAATAAGGCAATCCTCCCATCTACTGGGCTATACACACAAGTAATAGAGATAATCTAACCGTCAAACAACAATCCACAAACAAACCAGACTCTGCATCGACCGACACAAAGCTTGCATCGACCGACACCACCTGGGGACTGCATCGACCGATGCTTCCATTGCATCAACAGACGCATGCTCGACATCACGCGAAAACCCTAATTGCACCGACCGACGCCTCCCCATGGCATCGACCGATGCTCTTAGGTTAAACTGCGTTGTCCTCGCACTTGCATCGACCGACGCACAAAGTGCATCGATCGATGCACATGCCGAGCATCAATTTCTCCGAAGCTTCTCGCCGGATCTTCGTTCCTGCAACCACAAGACTCGATCCCAAGCCACAAGAAGATTCTGAATCACAAACAAGCAAGAACACGCTCCTAGGAAGCTCCTACAACGATCCCCGCTACAGATCTCTACAAAAACGCCTCCAATCTCCCAAAACTCACCAAAAACACCAAGAACACTCTTTCTCTCTTTTGTTTCTCTAAAAGGCAGCCTAAATCGACTAATGAGATAAAATAATCGATTTAAGGGTTTTCCTTTTCCCTTTGCCCAAAATGCAGTGTTTAACTTAAGTCGAAACGCAGAAAACTGAACCTACATCGACCGATGCACCACCAGCATCAACCGATGCATATCCCAAACCGAGATTCCGGTTCGAGGATGTTACAAAGCGATACTTTCAATAGATTTAGTTTAGAGGCCGGTACCTGAGACTTCCGCACTTGTTTGTTGCTGAAGATTTGTTGATAACCCATTTATTCGTACTTATTTGAGACAGATTCTTCCCCTTGGTTTGAAAGAAATGATTACATAACAGAGTTGAACATAACTCCATTGATACGAAGATAAAGTGTTAACCTATGCTGGGAGGTGATCGAAGCAGAGTCAGCCGATGGTGATAAGAACAATCTGGCGATAGCGTTGATTCTGCAATCCATACCAGAGGCACTTATTCTACAAGTAGGAGGTTTGAATGTAGCAAAGAAGGTTTGGGATACAATCCAAACCCGACATATAGGAGCTGAGAGGGTCAAAGAGGCTCACTTGCAGACCTTGATGGCCGAATTTGATAGGCTCAAGATGAAGGAAACAGAGAAGATTGATGACTTTGCTTATAGACTTTCTGAGATTACATCGAAGACTGCTTCCCTCGAAGACACTATAGAAGAACCAAAACTTGTGAAGAATTTCCTAAAGAGTCTTCCAAGAAAGAAGTTTATACATATCATTGCTTCCCTTGAAAAAGTATTGGACCTTAATACTGTAAGTTTCGAGGACATTGTTGGTAGGCTAAAAGCTTATGAGAAACGTATCTCCGAAGAAGAAGATACCGAAGAAGACCAAAGCAAACTCATGTATACTAATACTGAGACACAGAATCAAGACTACAGCGGAGACTATAGAGGTAGAGGATGTGGTGGAAGAGGTTTCAGAGGAAGGGGACGTGGTCGTAACAATTGGAGAGATCCGTCGCAGATTACCTATTTTTGATGTGACAAAGTAGGTCACTTTGCTTCGCAATGTCCGGGTAGATTGCTTAAACTGGGTTAGCAGAAAAAAAGGAGTGTGAAAACAAAGACATAGAAGAAGCTGATCATCTTATGATGCATGAGGTTGTTTATTTAAACGAAGAACACTACATACCGAGTAAGTTTGAGCAGAACATAGCTGGGAGTAATGTGTGGTATCTCGACAATGGTGCGAGAAACCATATGACTAGAGATCAGAGATATTTTGACACACTTGACAGATCAGTTACAGGAAAGGTAAGGCTCGGAGATGACTCAAGGATTGATATCAAAGGAAAAGGGACAATTGCTTTTGTTGACTCATATGGGAAGCCAAGTGTGATGTCAGAGGTGTATTTTATTCCTGATTTAAGAACCAATATCATAAGTCTAGGAAAGGCTACAGAAGTTGGTTGTAAAGTACGACTAAAAGGAGAGCATCTTACAATGTGTGACCAAGAAGGAAACCTACTGGTTAAAACAGAGAGATCCAAGAACCGGTTATACAAGGTGAACATGGGATTAACAAATAAAGTTTGTCTAAATCTCATTGCTGCAAGTGAATTAAGTAAATGGCATGCTAGAATGAGACATGTTAACCATGTCACTTTTTCAAGTATGTTTACCAATGAATATGTGATGGGAGGTCCAAAGACATCTATTGAAAAGGAGATGGCTAGAAGCATTCTAAAGCACATGAAGATGCCAAATTTCTTATGGGGAGAGGCTGTAAGACACTCTACTTACTTGTTGAATAGAGTGGTGAAAAGATCGCTGAAGGATCAAACCCCATATGAATGCTACAAAGGACGTAAACTAGCAGTTGGGTATGTTAGAGTCTTTGGATGTATTGCATATGCCAATACGGAGAAAGCTCACTTGAAGAAACTGGATGATAGAACTCGGGTTCTTGTTCATCTTGGTACCGAACCTGGTTCCAAGGCTTACCGTTTACTTGATGCAGAAACAAAGATAGTTATTGTTAGCCGTGATGTTGTATTTGACGAAACAAAAGGCTGGAACTAGAGTAAGAGTAAGCATAGCGAGAGTGAAGATGAGAGTTTTGAGACCATAATTGATGGTATAAGTGGTCAAGATCAAGGAGAGAACACAATCAGCATGACGCCAGAACGTCCTTTCATTAGGAGTAACTCCGCTAATGAGGAAACCGAAGAAGATGATCAGTATTGTGAAGCATCGGATAATGAGTCCAGACACATAGCAGAACCTTCTGCAATGACACCTGAAGTTGCAGGTAAGAGACATCGTAGTAAGCCAAAATACTTAGAAGATTATGTTTGCTATCAAATTCCAGTAGAAGAAGGAGAATTGGCGTTGATGTGTCTAAACAATGAACCAAAATCTTATGAAGAAACCAGTGAATCTGTGGATTGGAGACGAGCTTGTGAGGAAGAGATTGGTTCCATAGAAAAATTCAGAACTTGGGATCTCGTGGACACCTATATGAATGAAGCCAATTGGACTGAAATGGGTTTTCAAAATCAAAAGGAATTCGGATGGGAGCATCAACAAGTATAAGGCTCGACTAGTAGCTAAGGGTTATGTCCAAAAGTATGGTGTTGATTTTGAAGAAGTGTTTTCCCCGGTTGCAAGGATCGAAACAATAAGACTTCTTGTTAATCTTGCTGCATCTTATGGGTGGGAGATACACCATCTTGATGTCAAAACATCTTTCCTCCATGGCGAACTCAAGGAAACTGTATATGTTAGTCAACCAGAAGGGTTTGTCAAGAATGGTGAAGAAAGAAAGGTCTATAAGCTCAACAAGGCATTGTATGGAATAAGGCAGGCACCTAGGGCATGGAACAACAAACTGAATCAAATACTTATGGAATTTGGTTTTGTTAAATGCTCAAAGGAACCCTCTGTCTATAGGAAGAGCTCGGGTCGTGATCTCTTAGTTGTGGGAGTATATGTTGACGACTTGTTTGTCACAGGAACAAGACTAGAGCTCATCAAAGGGTTTAAGGATGAGATGTCGTCTATGTTTGAAATGAGCGATCTCGGTAAACATTCTTATTATCTTGGAATCAAGGTAGAACAACATCAAGGAGTAATAATGCTTAATCAAACGAGTTATGCGTTAAAGATTTTGGAAGAAGCTGGTTTGCAAAATTGCAACTTAGTTCACACGCCAATGGAAGCAGAGTTGATACTATCCAAAGCAGAGAAAGAAAAGGAGATTGATGCAACGGTTTATCGAAAGAGAGTTGGATGTCTAAGATATTTACTTCATACTAGACCTGACCTCTCGTATTGTGTTGGAATTTTGAGCAGATTCATGCAGAGTCCACGAGAATCACATGGTGCAGCATTGAGACAATGTCTAAGGTACTTAAGAGGAACGGTTGGATTGGGTCTGTCTTATGAAAGATCGAGAGTACCTAAGCTAATCGGTTACAGTGACAGTAGTCACAATGCCGACCCTATTGACAGGAGGAGTACTTATGGACACATATTTTACTTTGGTGAAGGACCAATCACATGGTGTTCAAGGAAACAAGATGTTGTGGCTTTGTCTTCGTGTGAAGCAGAGTTTATGGCAGGAACTGAAGCTGCAAAACAAGCAATCTGGTTGCAAGATTTATTGGCTGAGATCACTGGAAGTTCGCTTGAGAAGGTTATCATTCGTATTGATAATGAATCGGCTATTGCTTTAACGAAGAACCCTGTTTTTCACGGACGCAATAAACACATTCATCGACGATATCACTTTATAAGGGAGTGTGTTGAAAATGGACAATTAGAAGTTGAGCATGTTGTTGGCATCGAACAGAAAGCGGACATACTCACAAAAGCTTTGGGAAGAACTAAGTTCAAGGAAATGAGAGAGTTCATGGGAGTTAAAGATTTGGCAACATTGGAGTTCAAGCTTAAGGAGGAGTATGTTGGATTAAGCTTGAAAAGAGACTGACTTATCCTAAACCTATTTGGAATAAAGTTTCTTAGGAGATAAGGACTTGAGATTGTTTAGGAGTTATCTAAAGTTTGAGAGATTGTGTTGCAGAATATATAGAGCTTTAAGAGTTATTTAAAGTTTGAGAGATTGTGTTTGTGAGATTGTGAGAGTCTTAGGTTTTGAGCTATTTTCCTAAGATTATAATAAAGAGAGCAAATTCTTTTTTACTTCTCTTCTTCTTTCAATTACGAATCTTTGCGTTTCTATAATTTCAAGCATCACCAAGAATATGGAATTCCTTGTTTACAGGTTACTATAAAAACGTATGGGAAGCTAGAGAAGACGGAATCTACTTATCGCAGATAGAAAAATATGGAATTCTCGGTCAGCCTGTGTTCTTGTTTGGTTGGAATGTTCCTTTGACCTCATCAAGAGCTTCCTCGTTGGGATCGAGTTGTCTCTCTATAAAGCTTGTTAATCACCTCCTTGTTTTTGTTTTGTTTTATCTAGTTTTAGTTTATAAAATTTCTATTCTTTTATGAATTTTGGAAATTTGATTTTTAGTTCTGCTGGAACTTTTTTTACCCTCGATTTCTCCCAAGTGAACTTGGATTTTGTTTTCTTAGATTAATTTATTCCGATTCAACATGCACGTTCGGGCTTTGTTAATTTCCGATCGAATTATCCGAACTAATAATAACGTTCGTCCAACAATGGATCACACAAGTTTTAAGGTCTCATTTCGTCATTAGTTTTAAGCTCGTGGTATGGCTATAGTCAATATTACTCGTTTTATAGCAATTAGTCTTCTTTTCAATTCTTTTTTTTCTTACATAAAACTCCATTTGGTGGTGTATCGGCTAACTAACAATAATCGTGTATCTTTTAAATTTACTTGTAGTTTAATCCTAATAATTGCCCTATTGGGATGGTGTTTCAAACGTCAATTGCCCTATTGAGATGGTGTTTCAAACGTCAATCTATCATATTTGAAAGGATCACTACAAGAAAACAAGGTGATAACTGATGGATTTACTGACGGATACCAATCCATTATCGACGGCTTACCAAAAAATATCTGATAAAAGATTAGTTTGTCGATTGTTCATCAGAAAATTACTGACGGACAAAATCCGTTAGTAATCTGTTAGTTTTTGTAACGGATTACACACAGATATAAAATTTTTGTCGCGTGTGTCAAATTTTGGTATGTGTTTTCTGATACGTCGGAAATAACCGACGAAAAACTGACGGATATCAAATTTTCGTCGAATGTGTCAAAAGTTGGCGTATTTTTTTGATCCTTCGGTAATCCGTTAAAAATAACAAACGGAAAACCGACGGTTTACATGTGGATAGTGTAAAATTTTCCTACCTTAGCTCTGTAACGCACTTTTTTTTTATAAGCGATGTATAAAAGATGAGTTTTTAATGACTTACTACTCTTTTTTGAAACTACAATCTTCAAAAGTTATGTTTATATAGAGAAATAGGTTGTTTACCTAAAGTACTTATGGTCACTACAAGAAAATGAGTCTATTGTCACGTAATATTCCGTCACAATAATTCTTTTTCGTCACAACAAAAATATTGTTACGAATCTGTGACGATTGGTGAATGGTTACAATACACTGGTCACAAATTTTTATTAGTCACTAAAACGTAACAGGAGTTGCGACTAAATCATACATATCTATTTCGTCACCAAATGTAACGATTTGTAAACGTATCTAAAAATGTCACAATTTCTTACTAAAATTATCATCCCAAATATGTTTTATTTCATGACCGAAATCACGTATCAAGTTAGTCACTATTTACGACGCAGTTGTAGTCTCAACACGTCACACTTAGTGACCTGTTAAATGTCACTTTTCTGTTACGGTTACTAACTAAGAACATGTATCAAAACTGTCATTCATTATGACAAAACTTTAGTCTCAAACCGTCTCTCATGATTACAAAAAAAATCGTTGCTAATTGGTCAAAAATATCAACTAATACATCGTCTCAAAACCATCATATGTTGTGACCAGCATAACCGTTTTAAATAAGTCACTAATTATAACAAAAGCGTAGTCTCAAAATGTTACGAATGACGACTAAACATCTTCACCTAACTGTCACAAAAGTGTTGCATTTTGTTACTATTATTACGTTATAATTTTTAACTCATGAACACCAGCTATTTGTGCCAATTTTTATCTCTATCCAGCTGACATATTGTTTTTCTTGTAGATTACCGAACTAGATCACCTTATAGTTGACGAGAGTGACATAGAGGAAGATAATATGTCGAGTATTTTTCGAAAACCTGCGAGGAAGCAAGATTATAGAATAAGAACAGATAATCAGAATAGCACTAAAACAACAACCATTGAATCAAAAGTGATTTCTTTGAAAAGCCGAGTTAATTACCTAGAAGACGAAGTAGAAAAATTGCATGATCTTATTAAGTCTTTGATATCAAAGGTACATTATGTTGACTATCTATTTTGTTTATATTTAAAAAATAATTAAGTGGTGGACAATAGACATGAGATTAACATTATTTTATTTATATTCATGCTGTTTCAGGAATTAAAAAGGTGAACATGAGATGGATGGACATGAAGCAAGCCTAAGATGAATGCTTTTTTTTTCAACCCTAAGATGAATATTTAACTATAAGTTAAAATAGTTATCTACTTTAAAAGAATGTAATTTTTTTTAGTTATTAATCTATATTTTCCTTAATACAACACAATGAATATTCTCCATATTAAAAGGTCACAAATGTGTGACAAATAATTTTGTCTCAAATAATCGTCACTATTTGTGACTACATGATTGTAGTAAAACCGTCACACTTGTTACAATTAATAATATCGATATTATTTAGTCTCTAATAGAGACAATTTTTTCTGACAATTTAATTCTTAATAATATTGTGATGAAATAATTACGAATTTATGACTGAAAAGTTTTGTCACAATAAAGTATCTAAACGGTCACAAATTTGTGACAAAAAAATTTCGTCTCAAACTAACGTCACAATGACAGTTTTTTCTTGTAGTGGGTGTAGTATTATAAATCTTATGGATAAGTATTTTCCATTTATCTTTGAATTTTTTTTCCTCTAATTTAATCATATAGATGTTTATTTTCACAAATAATTCCATGGTTAGTAGATTTATTATGTATTATATGAATATTTGTCAATAAAAATTATGAAATTAAGAGTTTTAATCTTAAATCTGTCAGTAATCCATTAGAAACAACCGACGGAAAATCGACGAATATAATATTGACAAAATTCGTATATATGTCGGTAATCTGCCAAAAATAAATGATGGTTTACTCACGGATGTTGAAATTTTGCCTACGAACCATATACAAAGAAATTTTTGAAACTCCGGAAATAAAAATTTTAGTCATAACAGACGAGCTATCAATCGGTACCGTCGATATCACCAAAGCAATTCATCTTTTTCTCCCCATATCGTTTTTTATTTTTCCCAAAAGCTTCCTCATATCCTCTCTCCAGCGATGCCTAATCTCCAGTGATTACCTCCCTCCAATCCTGCGAGTCTCTCCCTCCACTCTTGTTGTAGGGATTAAAAGGTCCGTCGTTTCATATTTCAAACGAGCATTCGTCATTAATTGATTAGTGTGTATAGATCGATGTTTTCAATAAATAAAAATGGAAAGTATGTGATGTGATACATTTACTATTGTAGTTCTTTACTGCATCACTACTCAGATATGTGGCATTTCCCAAATTGATCATAATTAATTAATTTTTGATTTTTTGGCAAATGTTTTGTAAAAACTCTCTGCAATTCAATAAATACCTTGGAATATGATAGCAAAGTAAAGACTGTCAAAAAGGCGAAGCGATAAGTTTTCAAATAGTTATAGATCAAAATTCTTTTTCTTTTTTGGAACATATCCAAAATTAATAAAACATCCACCTACATATCGCTATAATAATCCCTAAAAGAAGATGCCCATTATATTGTGTTCATTAGACAGAATTAAGAAATAGAATCATGGATTTATCATGACTGACTTACTGATGGGTACCAATCCATTGGTAATTACCGACGGCTTCTCAACGGATATATGATAGAAGATTAGTTTGTCGATTGTTCAGTGGTAAATTACTGACGGACAAAATCCATCGGTAATCCATTAGTTTTTCTGATAGATTATAGATGAATATCAAATTTTCGTCGAGCGTGTCAAATTTTGGTCGGTGTTTTTTGTACATCAGTAATCCATCAAAAATAAAACACAGAAAACTAACAAATATCAAATTTTCGTCTAGTTTGTCAAAAGTTGATCAGTTTTTTGATTCGTTGGTAATCTAAAAGCAATAACCGACGGTTTACATGTGGATAGTGTAAAATCTTTCTACCTTAACTCCATAACGCACTTTTGTTATAAGCAATGTATAAAAGTGAGTTTTCAGTGACTTACTACTCTTCTTCTAAACTATAATTTTCAAAATTTTTGTTTTTATAGAAAATAGGTTGTTTACCTAAAGTACTTAGGTTGAAATTAGTTTTTTCTCTAATTTAATCATATAGAGGTTTTTTCACAATCATTTCCATGGTAAGTATATAATAAGTATTATATGCATATTTGTCAATAAAAATTATGAATTAAGATTTTTAATCTTAGATTGGTTGGTAATCCGTCAGAAATAACCGATAGAAAATCGACTAATATAATATTGAATTTTTGTTTATATACGCTGGTAATCTGTTGGAAAAAACCGACGGTTTACCGACGGATATCGGAATTTTTCTAGTGAACAAGATACAGAGAAATTTTCGACCCGTGGGAAATTAAAAATTTTAGTCATAACCGACAAGCTATTCGTCGGTTATTCTGTCCGTACCGTCGATATCACTAAAGCACTTCATCTTCTTTTCCCCATATCATTTTTATTTTTTCCAAAATCTTTCTCAATTTTTCTCTCCAGCGATGCCTAATCTGCAGCGATTACCTACCTCCAATCCTGCGAGCCTCCACTCTTGTTTCAGAGATTAAAAGGTCCGTCGTTTCATATTTCAAACGAGTATTTTTCATTTATTAATTAGTGTGTATAGATCGATGTTTTCAATAATTAGTGTGTATAGACTGTCAAAAAGGCAATGTAAAGACTGTAAAAATTATGAAATTAAGAGTTTTAATCTTAAATATGTCAGTAGTCCGTCAGATATAACCAACGAATATAATATTGACAAAATTTTGATATACGTAGGCAATCTGTCGGATATAACCGACTGTTTACCAATGGATATCGAAATGTTTCCCGCAAACTCGATAGAGATAAATTATCGTGACGCGGGTAATGAAATTTTTTATTCATAACCGACGAGCAACCCGTCGGTTATTCCGTTGGTACCATCGATATCACAAAAGGACTTCATCTTCTTCTCCCCATATCGTTTTTATTTTTCCCAAAATCTTCCTCAAATCTTCTCTCCAACGATGCTTGATCTCCAGCGATTACCTCCCTCAAATCCTGTGAGTCTCTCCCTACAATCCTGCGAGTCTCTCCCTCCACTCTTGTTGCAGAGATTAAAAGGTCCGTCGTTTCATATTTCAAACGAGCATTGGTTATTTATTGATTAGTGTGTATAGATTGATGTTTTCAATAAATAAAAATAGAAAGTATGTGACGTGATACATTTACTATTGTAGTTCTTTACTGCGTCACTACTTAATTATGTGGCATTTTTCCAATTGATCAAAGTTTATAAATTTTGAATTCTTGGCAAAAGTTTTGTAAAAACACTCTTCAATGCAATAAAGACCTTGGAAAATGATAACAATGTAAAGACTGTCAAAAAGGCGAAGCGATAAGTTTTCAAATATTTATAGATCAAATAAATTTTTGTTTTTTGGAACATTTCCAAAATTGATAAAACGTCCACCTACATAGCCACATATATATAATAATTCATAAAGAAGAGGTACATTATATTGTGTCCATTAGGCAGAATGAAGAAATAGAAACATGGATTCGTCAAAAAAACAAAAACACCACATAGCATCAACACAAATAAAACAGGAGGGATGATCAAACGAACCACGCTGCACTAGAAGAAAACAAAATGATAATTGATGGATTTACTGACGGGTACCAATCTGTTGGTAATTTCCTACGGCTTAACGATAAATATCTGATACAAGATTAGTTTATCGGTTATTTGTCGGAAAATTATTGACCGACAAAATCTGTCGATAATCAGTTAGTTTTTCTGACGGATATCAAATTTTTGTCGCGTGTGTCAAGTTTTGGTCGGTGTTTTTTGATATGTTGGTAATCCGTCGGAAATAACTGATGGATATCAAATTTTTGTCGGGTGTATCAAAAGTTGGTATTTTTTGATACGTTGGTAATCTGCCAGAAATAACCAGACGGAAAATCGATGGTTTACATGTGGATAGTGTAATCCGTTAGATGTTTATTTTCACAAATAATTCCATGGTTATATATGTATATATGTCAATAATAATTATGAAATTAAGAGTTTTAATCTTAAATTCGTTGGTAATCCATCAGAAGTAACCAACGAATATAATATTGATAAAAAAATTATATACGTCAGTAATCTGTTGGATATTTTCGACAGATTACCGACGGATATCAAAATTTTGCACGCGAACCGGATACAAAGAAATTTTTGAGACGCGGGAAATGGAAAATTTTAGTCATAACAAACGAGCTATCTGTCGGTTCTTCCCATATCATTTTTACTTTTCTCAAAATCTTCCTCAAATCCTCTTTCCAGCGATGCCTAATCTCCAGCGATTACCTCTCTCCAATCGTGCTTAGTTCTCTTAGATTTTTTAGGAATATGATAGATTTGTTAGGTTTGATAGTTGGTTCTATTTAGGTGTTATTGATTTGATGAATTTGTTTATTAGAGATGTGTAATAGATTTGTTAGACTTGGGTTTATTGGATTTGACGAATTGGTTTTGATGAATTGGATTTGGTGAATTTGTTTAGTTTTTTACGGGGATGGGTGTAAGATTTTTATACATTTTATAATTTTTTGATAAATTTTGTCTAGTTTTTTACAATGGTTTCTAATAACTTCAACTATTGATTTTATACATTTGATTTATTTTTCTTTGATATTTATTTTCAATTAAGTATATAATGTCTCTTCTGCATTTAATTATTTAAGTATTTAGATAATATATATGTATAGTATTAATACAATAAAACTTTCATGTTTTTCACCGGGCTTCTGACACCTCAGCTTCATTAATGAAGGTGATACATCAATAAAAAAAAGTTAACCAATCCAATTATAACATTGATACACATCATCTGTAATTTTCCTTACCTGTCAAATAACATTCTAATAATCTCAAATTTAAGCAAAAGGTCCCAAAATCTCAATTCTCCCTTCACCGTACCCCTAGATTATCTTCGGACTGTTGAGAGACGAGAACATCGAGCAGAAGGTTGTCAAATTCGTCAAATTTTGATCTGAACGAAGCTTTGAAAACAACTTCAGGGTCATCTTTGGTTTTGGTTGAAGGAGTAGACGAAGAAGTCGAAGGAAGCTGAGAGAGGAGAGGTCAGAGGAGTAAAAAAGGATTGAAGTGAGCTGAGGTGACCCTTAGCCTTGCGTCAATCGAAATGGGTTCGGCTTGAATTCAGTAAAGTTCTCTGCTTTTTTTCCTACCCTGTGTTTGTTTTCGTGATGTGAATATTGAGCGAGAATTGGGTTTCGTTACGATCTGTGTAGCAAAAACTGTTTTAGGGTTCCGATAAAGTTACCTTTTTTTGGGGTTTTAGACTCCATTCTGGGTAACTTATCTCTTGTTGGGACTCCAATGTCATATAAATCTCTCAATTCGTTTAATTTGTGGTATTTTATTATTTAACAGTTACTTTCATTTATGTTTTTTTCATTTTTCTGTTAGTTTAACCTATGTGTTTGAAATTTTAAATTACTATGAATGATGGTGAAGAGAAGAGTAATGATCTGGAGAAGAGTCAAGAAGTCTCTTAAAACGACTTTAGCGTTTTGTTTGCTCTTCTCCTTCAAGCGTCTTCTCGCTTTGCCGCTTGATCATGTTGTTTGTCTTTCATGGTGGTTAGTTTCTTCTTCTTAAGTTTGGTGGCTTAACTTCTTTTCTGACTTTACCAATGTGTTATTATCTCTCTATTTATTAAAGTTTTATTTCTCTGTTTCTTTGTGGGTGATTTTGCAGAGAATAAAGTTTTCTACTTTGTAACAAATTCTCAAGCTTATCTGAATATATGGTACTAAATTCTCAAGCTTTATCAAGGTTCATGCGTTGAGTGAGTTTAAACATATTGTTGTGGCTCATTTCATGGATAATCTCTCTTTTTTTTTTGGGTCCTTTCACTTCTCATGCTGTTGGATCTCATGTTGTTGCAATTCTTGTGATTCTTGATCTTGAATCGGATTCAAAATATGGGTTGATGCAACCAACTAAGGTTTCTTTGATTGTTGATATGTTGAATGATGGATGTAATGAGACCAAAATCAATTGTGCTAGACTGATTACAGGATTGAGGGAAGAGAAGGGGTTTAGAGCAGAGCTGGTCTCAGGTCATAGTTTGCTTGTTGGGCTAATGAGATTGGTTAAGCATAAGAGACATATAAATGGAGAGCTTCCCGTGCTCTTGGGATGCTTAAACCAGACAAGTTTGAAGCTTGATGGTTAGCATTGGAGCATTGCCCCAATTAGTCGATATATTACTGTCTTTAGACTTAAAATGTTTGGAATTAGTGTTTTCTTATTTTTGATGCTTTTTGTTCAGATTAGTGTTTCAGTTGTTTTCATGTCCATGCCTGGTAACCTTTCTTATCTTTCCAAGCTACTTCTTCGGCTTCTCATTTGTTGTGTACTGTTGTAATAACGTGATACTGTTTCCCAAAAGAAAGTATCACAAAATATCATTGACATCGGAAAGTAATATTAAGACTTGGTCTCCACGTCAATATAGAAGTATACTAAAATTACCTAAAATAGTTAACATTGTGTTCGATTGTAAAAAAAAATGATCTCCATCATCATTCTTTCTTTTACGTTTCCATCATCATTGATATTATATTTTAGGAACGTTTCGTATGATAATTAGTATTACGTTAGTTTTAAAGCAAAAAGTGGCCATGAAATTATGTAGCTAAGCATCATGAATTCTAAAGGGTTTGTGAGTGAAAAACATCCCTAAACTTATTTATTAAGGTAATAAAATGAAAATATATTCAAAAACTAAATTTATGATATAAAAAACTCAAGTGTCATACGATATGTAAATTATAATTAAAAAAAAACAAAATTATTATTAAAATTATCAAAACTTATGAGTAATTATTATATATTAAATTAGGAAATCGGGAAAAAACAAAACAAAAAAAAGTATAACAAAAATAATAAATAAAAACCAATCCGCGGCGTAGCGCGGGTACTATCCTAGTTCAATTAAAATTGTATAATTATGCTAATTTTAGTTTTCTAAAAATTTATATATTTTAAATTATATATTGAATCCTTCAATAATTATGTTGGTATAACAAGAATTTTCCGAACCGTTAGCCATCTAGAATCCATCAGTAAAATCACCGTCGGAAATTCATCGGTATAACTTCCGTAAAAAATCCGTCGGTTAAACTTCGGTTGGAAATCGATCAGTAATTACCAATGGATTTCCGATAGAATAATTTTACTGACGCTCTAGATCCGACGAACGTTTCTGTCTGTTACCCATTGGTAATAGATGTTTCTGACGGCTAACTAACAGATATGACTGTCGTTTCCAAACTGTTTTCTTGTAGTGAAACAATGGTCTAAGATGGCATCAGCGGGTACATCATCATGATTCATGTCTCATAATTCATGTCAAGAAGAAAACAGTTTGTAATTGCATATCCTTGCTAGAGTACTAGGAATCATACAAGTTTGTAGGCATCGGTACTCGTTAGTTAGTTTTAAGCTTGTGGTTGTAGTTAAAATCAACATTACACGTTTTATAGCATCCAGTTCTATTTTCGATTTATTTTGTACATATATAAAAACTCTATTTGTTGATCAACAAATTTAAGTTCGGCATTTCGTCGAAACACTCTATACATAATTGATATTAGTCGGTTTTCTAGACCTGGGCATAATATCCGAATCCGAAAATCCGAACTGTATCTGAACTGAAATAAGTAGATTAAAACCGAACCAAAATTAAGGAAATAACAGATTGGTTCTTCGCTTCCATTATTTTGGATATCAGATATTATCCGATCTGAACCGATATCCAATAGATATCCGAATATAACAGAATATATAAGAAACACTTTGATATTCCGATATATATGCCGCGTATATTTTATGTATTTGTATGGTTTTATGAGAATCTTGTCATTTGCTTCATTTCTATCATTTTTTGTTTTGTTTTAAATACTCCATTAGTATGGTTATTTGGGTACAATAAGATTAAAAAGTATTCGAATCAAATCTTATCCAATAACCTTTAGTTTAATTTTGATTATCGACAATAATATCCAAACCAATCCGAAATCTGAATTATCCCAACCGAAACCGATCTGAATTTTATAAATATCCGAATGGATAATAGAATCAATATCCAAAAATCCGAAATCTAAAAAATCCGAACCGAATCCGATCCAATATCCGAACGCCCAGGCCTACGGTTTTCTATCAAAGTTGATATTAGAGTTGTATATGAGATATCCTTTCGATACGAAGAAAAGATGGTAGTGTGATTCAAATCCCAAAGAGAAAAAGGAACACAATGAAGGAACCTCATTTTCCATGGTATAAAGGGTTTTGAGCTATTCAAATCCTTGTAGAGTCCAAACACTATTAGAACGAGCTCAAAAGACCAGATAGTTCAACTAAAAGTCTCTTCCCATCTTTTCAATGTGGCATCTTTCTTCACAGTGATCAATGAGGAGTCTAAAGATCCGATATCGAGGAGATTGACTCAATCTTGAAAGGGAATGAAGGACTAGAGCCAAGAACACACTTGAGCAAGAAAAACACAATATTTTAGGGGTATGATCGATACTTAGAGCATCTTTATTGGCAATATTCAAGAGAGATGCTTTTTATATTCTAATTAATTAATTAATTTTACCAAGCGTCGGTAGCTCAACTGGTAAAAACTCTTCGGCGAAAGTTTAGAGGTCACTGGTTCGAGGGACAACCCTTGGAAGAGAACCATATAAAATGCTTTGGTCTCTGGCCTGAAGGAATGTACGAGTCCAGACCCGTAACTTCTTAATAATTAAAAAAGTATATATATATATATATATATATATATATTCAAGAGAATGTCTTAAAAGTTTTTAATATTATAGTGTTTGTAGGATAATGCCAAAATGGATAATTTTAATTCATAGTTTCTGGATCACCGATATGATTCATAGTTTCTGGATCACCGATATGATTTATAGTTTCTGGATCACCGATATGTTGTGTGTACTGGTTTCGTTTTTTTTGTTCTTTTGGTTTCCCGTTCCCACTATGGAGAAAACCGGTTTATTATTTAACTTCTGGTTTGATTATGGATAAAAAAACCGATTCTTCGATGCAATTTCCGTTTTTAATACTTTTTAGGCTTTTTTTCTTGAGAAATTTGATAACTTGTGGCTGACTGTAATTATCCTCAACCTTTTAATTTTTTTATGGCCACGTAATTTAAATATTAATAAGTTCTAAAAATTGCAATTTCTCAGTCTCATAACCCTAATGGTTTTCTTTTATATATTACCTTTGAAACTATGACTATAGTACGTACTTATATTATAAATAAACAGAGGTGAACCTTTTATCAAATTAAATCGTTCAACACAAGGAGATGATATCGATGAATCGTCTATCGTTTCTCCTTTTTGTTTTCGCTTTTGGCCTTACCATGATGAGTAACACAGCCTTATCGGACTCATATTCCGTGTGGATCAGAAACAAACTTCATGAAAAGAACGATCTCATTGTCCATTGCAAATCCACGAACCGAGATATGGGATACCATAGGGTGCATCCAACAGGATCCTACCATATGCTAGTTGATGCTGATGTAGACGAGTTTTTTGGTGTCATCTTTGGCAAGGACCTAAGTTCAAGCATCACCAAGTGTTTGCAGTTGACAATTGGAACGTGTGGGAAGCTAGGGAAGACGGAATCTACTTATCGCAGATAGGTCAACCTATGTTCTTGTTTGGTTGGGATGTTCCTTTGACCTTGTCAAGAGCTTCCTCGTTGGGATATAGCACTTGTATCTCTTTATGCTTATTAGTCTCTTCATTGTTTTTGTTTTATTTTATCTAGCTAGTTTTGATTCTCTTATGAAGTTTGGAATTTGATTTTAAGTTGTTTTCTCCCACGTGAACTTGGAGAGTTTGCGTTAGTTTTTCCAACATACAAGTATTGGATTTTGTTGGTTTTGGATCGAACAACCCTAACCTAGAATAAAAGGTTCTGTGAAGTGTGGGCCTGTGTCTTGTATTCCTCTTAGGCCCATAACAGAAGCCTTTAGAGCTGGCCCTTTTGTTTTGGCTACAAAGGAAGAGTGGAGCGTCTCTAGATGCTTCGAGTCGTTAGAGAGGTTTTAAGAGGGGTTTTAAGAAAAAGTAGGAGAAAAACTAAATCAGAAAAAAAAAAAAAAAAAGAAGAGCTCCTCTTATATAGCATACTCTGTTTTCATATAAGAAGCGGTTACGTGTCAGCGCATGGTTGGATAAAGAGTTTTACTGAGAACAAATATTTTTTTTGGCCCGATCGGTGTTCTTTCTCTTGCTCTCTCTTGCGAACCTCTCAATCCGAGGAGATTGAATCGGTCGGAATCGTTGGAGATGGAATCGGACGAGATTGGAATCGGAGAGTTCTTGAGGCTCTTATGTGTTTAGGGTTCAGGGTTTCTTCTAATCAAGGGTTTTGAAACAGCGATTAGTTGTAACCAGTTTCGTTTCTGAAATCTGAGAGTTCTTGAAGCTCTTATGTGTTGGGATTACAGTGTGATACGAGATTTTTCGTAATCTGACTTCGACTATGTGTATATATATCTTAATCATTCAGTTTTAGGTGGAAGGTGTTTATGCATAACTCGTTTAGATCACCTTTAGCTTACTGCAGATTGATCTTGTTTCGCAATGGTTGATTACTAAGTGAACTTTGTTTAGTTTCGAAAACCACCAGCTAGATTGAGTGCTTCTTCTTGTTTATTCTAAAACCTTGTTATAATTGGGTTTTTAGTTTGGTGCTGCTAAAAGGTCTGGAATGAATTTGTGATGATGCTAGGGGAAATGGGGAGAGAGAAGAGTCCTGGTTTGAAGATCTTTTGGGTCTGGACTATCGGCACTGCAGCTAGTATGACTCTTTTCTGTCATTCTAATTACCAGAGTTTCGTTTACCAGTTCCTATATTCTCTATGGATAGATCATAGGTATGTGTAGTGTAATATTGACTGGTCTTTTACTTGTTTTCAGTATTGGTGACCAGCTTGATGACTAATGAGGAGTGCTTAGCAGTCTTTTTTTGATTGCAGCATTTTAAATTTCTATGATTCGCCAGAGATTTGATTTGACTCACTTAGTAAATTCTGTTTTCTGTGTTTGAATGAGTGTTCTTTTGTTAGTTACCTAGAGAATATAAACCAACACCAAAAGGTCTGTTTGTTTTGTTTTAGTTCAGACAGTTTCGTTTGTGTGCTTGAGGTTTTTGTTCACCAATCTAGGAGGGATATCCAGAACATCTGTATCTACCATAAGCGATCCCAGGACCTCCTTTTGCACCAAGATCATTAATGGTGGAGGGAGAACCCCTGTTTTTGACGATACCCTTCATCAACTGCAGTTAGCTCTGGTTCCTGTATCATGTAGTTTCTATACTCTGCATCATTACCATTATCATATTCCTCAAATGGCTTCTAAATCATTGACTGTTGTTGCAGGAGATAGCCAGACGCAGGGAAGAGTTGGAACAATTGCTCCTGGAGCATCAGAATAAAGACGATCATCATTAGGAGGCGTGTTTAAGGGGAGATTTTCTTGGTTTTGGTTTTTTTAAAGGTGTTGGACAATTTGATATTTGGCAATGATAAGTATTTTGATTGATCTTATCTTCATATCTTCATTTCTTTATAATTGCTAAAGACGAAAACAGATTGTTAAACGAGTTAAGTAATTTGATGAATCAAGATGCACTGATAAAGAGAAGAAGCTCAATTGTAAGCGTCGTCCACGTTTGTAGCAAATACGTTTAACAACAATCTTAAAATCTAACTCCTGTTTATTGTATGCTTGGAAATGTATGTACGAGAGTATTAGTTTGATACATCCAAGAGAGCATAGCCATAAACATAAAGATGATTTGGTTGAGAATATTTGGGCAAAATTTGGAGCAAATCAGTATTAAAATTAATCATTCTCTCTATTTATAAATTGCACTTCTGTTGTAATATGTATTAATGTTTTTATTATGTTTTGTATGTTTGAAAATTAATTAAAATGCAATATTTTCTAATTTTATAAAATCATAAATGTTTACACATTTATACCACTTCTATTCTATTTAAAATTTTTAAATTTTAAAAATTAAGAGACCCAAAATAAAAACCTATCAATAAAAGAGATAATTTTATTTAAGAGAGATTCTTATATTCTAAACGGTACATAATTAATTCATAAAAATTTTAAGAACTCCCCTTCTAATATACTACGGATAATCATGGTCTTATCTTCTCAGTAAACGATTCTAGAGAGAGAGAAAGAGAGTTAGACAGAGAGAGCTTGGTGAGAGTGATAGAGTTCTTCTTGGATGTCTATGGGTTCTCTTCTTTTCTTCTCTTATTCTTCTTCTATTCATTGTTAAACCGATAGGGATGTTATCGGTGGGTGTGAGAGATCTCAATGTAAAACCACATCAGAGGTGTTTTCCGATAGTCATGAGTGGATGTTGAGAGGATAGTCTCTCCCCAGATGTAGCGGCAGCGGCCGTGAACTGGGTTACCAAAGCTTGTGTTCTTGTTGTTTGTGAATCATCTAAGGGACAAGAAGGAATCAAATCCCTAACAGGTTCGTTTAGATCGATCAGGTGAATATAAAAAGAAGAAAAAATAGTAAATCTTAATAAAACAATTTTTTAGTGTTACAAAAGAAAAAAGCAAAACAAAAACCATATGTTGCGGATCTTAAATCAAATAGGATTCTAATATATATCCGAGTTAACCAACTCAAATATTTGTATATATCCATGTAAAAATAAATATAAGGAATTATTTTATCGAGCAGAAAATTACACTTACTGATTTTTGCCTCAACAATTTACAATGGTCGAGAAAAAAACTAACTAACAATAAAATAAATTTGCTATTAAGGCTCAAGGACTAGACTAAAAAAAATTGCAACTCAGTTCTCAGATAAGTCATAACGCTAAAGTTAGTTATTGTTTATTACCTTTGGGACTATGACGACTAGTTTCTTATTATAAATAAATAGTGAGAATAAAACTAAACCTTCCAACATTCTTCTATATCACTAGTTAAACAAACAGAGATGATATCGACGAATCGACTATCGTTTCTCCTTTTTGCTTTCGCCTTTGGCCTTACCACGATGAGTAACACAGCATTATCATACTCATACCCACAATCAACATGGATCAGAAACTTACTTCACAAGAAAAACGATCTCATAGTCCATTGCAAATCCACGGACCAAGATATGGGATACCATAGGGTGCATCCAACAGGATCCTACAATTTGTTGGTTGATTGTGATTATGAGAAGTTCTTCTGGTGTCATCTATGGCAAGGACCTAACTTCAAGCATCACCAAATGTTTAAAGTTGACAATGGAAACGTATGGGAAGCTAGGGAAGATGGAATCTACTTATCGGAAATAGAAAGTTTCCAAAACCTCCGTCAGCCAGTGTTCGTGTATGGTTGGGATGTTCCTTTGACCTTATCAGGAGCTTCCTCGTTTGGGTTGTGTCGTGTCTCTTTAGTAAGTTTGTTAGTCTCTTCCTTGTTTTTTTATTATTATTTATAGTTTATTTGGTTCTCTTCTGAATTTTGGAATGTGTTTTTAAGTTGTGCTAGGTTTATTTTATTGGTTTTTAGACACATAAGTGTAGGATTTTATTGGTTTTGGATCGAACTACCCAAACCTAATAAGTTTGTTTAGCAATGAATAGGCCTAGCAATGAATTGATGATCGGGACAATATAAATCGTATTATCCGACACTATCCCATATTATAAACGAGTAATACTTAACAAAATATGTTAGGATTCTAATATTTCCGTGTTAACCAAATCAAATATTGTGTTCATGTAGAAATAAATAAAAGGAGTTTACAATAAAAACGCGATAATATTTTTCTAGATTTATTTTGATTTAGTCAAAATGTAGACAAGATAATGATTAATTTTGATACAATAAGTAATTTAAAAATTAATTACGAATTTCAGTTGTATAATTTTAGTTTGATATTTTAAAATGAATTATGAATTTAAACTGTTCAACGCAGAGTAACGGAAAAGTGGTGGATGCTTTGTGAGAGTGGTTTGCAAAACGAGGTTTCTAGAGTTGGTCTAGCTAGGTTAGAATTCAATTATGATTATGTTTTCTTCTGGTTTATTCTAAGAACAAGGATGCATATAATGTAAAAAGGGAGCCATTTTGATGAATAAAATTTAATATTCATACAAAAAAAAAACAACAATTTAAACTGTATAATCAAAAATACTATTGTAGAGTTTTCCTTTCTGTCAATATTTTAGATAATCGATTACTAGTTAAAACATTTAATTTAATAAAGAATTTGAAGCCCATTAAGAGGAATCTTGAAAATACCACAATTTCAGGTTATTTTCCCAAAAAAAACTATTAGTAGTTAATTTTTTTTAAAGTTACCATGGAAGTATCATTTTCTACAAATGTCACTTGATTTTTTAGGTTTGGGTTGACTATTTTAGATTTAGAGTATAGTTTTCAGGGTTAGAACTCCACTATTGAAAATGTTTATTGTTTTCATTGTTTACAATAGTACAATGGTTTTAGTTTATATGATTTCATGATTGGTATTGGTCGTTTATTAAAGTAATATCGAGTATCGATATGGTATTGAGAATTTAACTATAGTAACACATATTTGCAGAATTTACTCATGGGTGATTGGGTTAGTTCATCCGTTTAAACGTTACAAGATATGTCATTGCATGTGAATGTTCGATGAAGTTAAACAGAGGAGCTTGGACTGATCATGAAGACAAATCTAGGAGTAAAGAGATTTCATCACCACTCCTGGTGAAGGCAAGTTGAGCACTCTTCCCAAACCAAGCTGGTATGAATCTATCTATCTATCCATCATTACATCTTCGACATACAATACCAGTCTAAGCTGTAACCTGTTTCTGTTGGCACATGCAACAAATATTGAATTTATTATGTTCTTTGCTTTCTTGCTTTTGTACTCAATTTTCAACACAAATGACAATGTATGATAATTGGTCGAGACTGAACCTGCAGGAGAAAGTGAGGGGTATACATTTTTCTATACATTAGGGATTTTTGTTCAATTGTTTTGTTGAGCACGTACACTTTTTATTATTTAAAATCTTACCTATATCGTTACTTCTCAATACCCTAATCTTCCCTAAAAATTCATTTAGATTTCAATTAAGTATCGTTTTCTGTTTTCCATATCTTAGCTACTCGACTTGGTCCCCAAGATTATTAAAATCGATTAAGTCATAACCATAGACATCATCTAAGTTTCTCTACAAATATCAAGTTTCACTTAACATTCTAACTCACCAAGCAATTACCTCATTTCTATGTAAACTCTCTCAGTGTCTTTTTCTACCAATGGCTCAAACAGTGTCATTCCTCAATGATGTTAAGTGAGGGTGCTTCAGACCTCGAAAAAGAGACACTTTCCAGTTTCCACATGGTGCTTGCCGATATCTAAGTAAGACACACCACAAAAAAAGAATGTAGATTATTCTTTTAGTTTATCATTTCCGAAGATTATCTCAATGTTGATGATGATGGTCTTTTAAGAGAATATGTAGGTGATGAGCAGCTTATGACTTTTTGCCGATCCAGGAAGCGAGGGACTTCAAAAACAATACATTTCCGTAGTGCTAGCCAAGCTTGGAGGAAGTGAAGCAAGCTTTTGATGTCATTGATGAAAACAGAAATGGGTTTATCCATCCAATTATGTATTTGATTAATACAATCCTCTCTTATTTAGTTGGAATGGATTTTTAAGGTATTTTTTTCCATCTAAAGCATGAGTTAAACAAATACCAGCTTTTTATCTCTAACTTTGATGAACTTCATTGAAAAAATTATAAGCAAATACATTTTCTAAAATTACAGACTTTTTTTAATATACAAGCAGTCATAGTTCATTATATTAATTTTGTTTTTGACAGAAAAAAAAAAAAATTGGATCACACTTTCATTCTAATAGTAGGGATTTGTTTGGAGAACATCTATCATTTGAATTTATTTTAGATAACTTTAACTACTAACCAAAGATCCAAAAAACACTAAATAATTTCAACTGAAATCGAATCAAAAGACGGAATGAAAATCTTTAATCATAAGATTTTTTTTTATATATAAATAAATTCTTAATATCATTGGAAATATATTAATGTTTATGCACATAATTACATATCAGAACATGTAAATTAAATTATGATTAAAATTCCAGTCTATTTATGGTATTACGATGAGAAATAGTGGATGTGAGACATAAATGAGTAATTTGTATAATAGAAAACATTGCACTTAAAAGATTTTAAAAAAAATTTAGTATGTGACATGTAAATTACTTAAAAATTTTAATTTATACTAACTATATAAATTTAAAAAATCAAATGGAGAATAAATGTATTTTCTCTAAATTTCTTAGCCAAAATTTATTAACTAAATTATTATATGGGCAATTATTTAAAAGAAAATGGTTATGGGACATAAAATTTATAATGGTATGGATTGGGACAGTATAGGATGGGATGAGACTGAACGAGATTTAACATTCATAACAAAATTACTTTAACATTTTCAACAAACACAGACTATGCTTGATTAGTATGGATAAATTGCAAAAAATTGTATATTTTCCAGGTGCTGAAGAAGATGTTCATGTTTATTTTCGGGTACGGGTTGTGGTATTCTACTTACACACCAAAATATTGACAGCACCCTAAAAGAGTGGCCAAAAAAAGAAATTGTATCACACTTTCATTTTAATAGTTATTTGTTTGGTGAGCATCTATCATTTGAATTTTATTTTAGATAACTTTATTTATTAACCACAGATCCAAAAAACATTAAATAATTTTAAGTGAAATTGAATTAAAAGACGGAATGAAAATCTTTAGTCATAATATAATTATATATATATAAATATACTCTTAATATCATCGGAAATATATTAATTTTATGCACATAATTTCATATCATAACATGTAAATTAAATTATAATTAACATTCAAGTCTATTTATGGTATTACGATATGAAATAGTTGATGTGAGACAAAAATGGGTACTTTGTATAATAGAAAACAGTGTACATAAACGATTTAAAAAAAAACTTTAGTATGTGACGTGTAAAGAACTAATTTGAGATCGGTACTTTGACAATTTTGGGTATTTTTGAAAATATTTTTAGAGTTTTTAAAAATTATAATTTATACTAACTATATAAATTAAACATTCAAATGGAGAATAAATGTATTTTTTCTAAATTTTTTAGCCAAAATTTATTAATAGCAATATTATATAGGTAATTATTTAAAAGAGAATGGTTATAGGATATAAAATTTCTAATGGGATGATGGATTGGGATGGGACTGGACGAGATTTAAGACACCGTAACAAAATGACTTTAACATTTTCAACAAACACGTGATGTGCTTGATTAGTACTGATGGATTGCAAAAATTGGTATATTTTCCATGTGTTGAAGATGATGATCATGTTTATTTTTAGTAGGGGTGGTGGTATGATACATATACACCAAAATATTGACAACATCCTAAAAGAGTGGCTAACTAATTTTTATGGAAAATACTAATATTATACAATAAAAATTTTACGACCTAAAATAGTTTATTTGATTGAATATATGTTTTACCAGTGTTTTTGAAGTAATTTAATTTACTAATTAAGTACATATACTTTAAAAAACAATAATTAAATTTTGAGAAAAAGTCCAGTCTATTTATGGTATTAAGACAAGAAATAAATCTATATAAACTGAAACAGGTAATTTAAATAATGAAAAACAATATACTGAACGATATTTTTTGAAAAAAAGGGACAGAAATTTTAGAGAAAAGTAAGAAATAAAAAATATAGGTAAATTCAAATTTCAAGCTTTCACTAATTTGGTTAAGGATTGATTTTGTGACAGGTAATTAACCACTTTCGAATGACCACTTTGAAAATTTTGGTATTTTTGAAACCAATTATATAGTTTTGAAAATTATATTTTTAGATACTTTCAGCTAACTAAGAAAAAAAATCAACAGAGAACTTTGGTATCCCATCTAAATTTTTTACCCAATCTCTTTCAATAAACATTGTTTAACGGATAATTATTTAAACGAGAACGAACATAAGACAAAATAAATTATGATAGATACGAGATGAGACGAGTCAAGACGAGACGAGATGAAACGGGATATGACGGGACAAGAGGGGATGAGTTGAGATATAAGGGGATATGACGATATGGAACGTATTCCCCGTTCCAAAGTAAATACGTCTAAGCTTAAATTTTTTTAATTGACATAAAAAATAACGTACATATGCTATAGCGCTTGGGTTAATATAATTCTTAATCACTTTATGAATTTAAAATTTATATAAAAATATTTTGTCCTGTGCTACAACACATGTTAGTACCTAATATAATAGTATTTTTGAAAAATTAAATGAACAATGGTTATTTAGAAGAACCTATTTTTGTGGTATTTAATTTTTTATGAGAATTGATCTTAAATTAAATATCCAGAATAATCCCTTAGATTAAATATCTAGAATAATTATATATTTTTTGAACTAGTTTAATATTTTAAAGAATGATTAACTAAGTATAATTTTTTTTTTAATTTAATAACAAGAATTTAATTTTAGAGAATGGTATTCGAAAGGGACCATGGGCCTAATTTTGAAGGGTCTAATTAGTATTCTATCGAGCTCCAAAATGTTTTTGGCCCATTAGAGACCCGAAAAAGCAATGAAAATCATTATTCATCTTTTTCGTATTATTCTTTTGTTGTTTTGTTTAGATATATATATATTTTTTTTTGTCTTGGTAACAGTTTCCAAAGAGAGAGACGACTCTGAACATTTCATCAACCCAAAAAAAAAGAAGAAAGACGATTTCTCGAAGAAGCTATGGCGGATCAACTCACTGACGAACAGATCTCCGAATTCAAGGAAGCTTTTAGCCTCTTCGACAAAGATGGCGATGGTTAGTCAATCTCTTTCCCTTTTTTTTCCCCTCAATTTTTCTGATTTTCCTAGATCTCGCCATTTTCGCTTTCGATCGATGCTTTAGAACGGTGTATATCTCGTCCTCTCTGAGTCGCGAACCGCTTTAGATTTTGTGTTATTGACTTATTCGTCCTTCTCGTTTCTTGTGTTTTTGATCTTTGACCGAGTAGTTTTGCTTTTTCGTCTACGATTAGATCGTTTCAGTCTTCTCCCTGTTCTCGTCATGCTTTTGTTGATTTGGTAGCTTGGATCTGAGTTTCTTTTTTTTTTCCGTCTCATACGTTTTGGTGTTTGGTTGTATGTTTCTTCTAGGTTTCTCTTTATTGATCACGAATCTGTTACTTTTTTTTTTTTCATATGTGTGATTTCGAATCTTTAGAAGCTTTGATGTTTGTTTCGTCTTGATAGGTTTCAAGGTCTTGATGTTCAGATTGTTCTCTGATATCTGAGTTGTTTGTTAGGCTAATTGATTAAGGGTTTGTGCTCTCTCATCTAGGAGATTGAAATCATAAATTGTTTGGAAATGATTCTTTGTCTCATCATTCTTCAAAAGTATACATGAGTTGAGTTGTTTGTTAAGTTCATTTGCTTTTGACTTTGACATAATTGCGTCACCCTTGGTTCCATTGTGTCTTGATTATTTCTCATGGTTATAGAAGTTTTGATGAATCTTTTTATCCTGTCTCCTGGCCTGTTGTTAGGTTTCAAAGTTTCAAAGTCCTGAGCTAGGAGTTTGATGTTAAACGAATTAGTAAATTGTTTGGAAACTAATCTTTAATTGTCTCATGGCTGTATCCTGCACTTTTGAAGCTTAAAAAGTGCCATTTTGTGTAGATTAGTTATCTCATATATTCTAAGTGGTAGGCAAATCTGATTCATGTGCTTTTTGTATCTATCATTGCTTCATCCTTGGTTATAAATTGTAATCTCCTTTCATTTGTTGTCACACAGGTTGCATCACAACCAAAGAACTGGGTACAGTTATGCGTTCACTAGGACAGAACCCAACAGAGGCTGAGCTCCAAGACATGATCAACGAGGTTGATGCAGATGGAAACGGCACCATCGACTTTCCCGAGTTTCTGAACCTGATGGCTAAGAAGATGAAAGACACTGACTCAGAGGAAGAACTAAAAGAAGCATTCAGAGTTTTCGACAAGGACCAGAACGGTTTCATCTCCGCTGCTGAGCTACGCCATGTGATGACCAATCTTGGGGAGAAGCTAACTGATGAAGAAGTTGAAGAGATGATCCGTGAGGCTGATGTTGATGGAGATGGTCAGATTAACTATGAGGAGTTCGTCAAGATTATGATGGCTAAGTGATTTGATAAAAGGTGATGATGATGACCTTTTATATGCTTCTAGGAGTTTTAACCAAGAACATTTGCATGATTGGTGGAAATATGCTGGAATTTGAGACATTATTTGTTTTTCGTTTTCTTTTATTTCCTGCTTTGTGACTTTTGTGTGTAATGGAAATCAAAGTAAGTTGGATTGAAATCGATGGGTTTGGGTTTTTACTCTTTGCCACATTTCGTCGCTCTTGTTTGGTATTTTAGAAGAAAAATAAGGGACAGCTGGAATCGATAAGAAATACCGATGCAATTGTGGTTTCTTTAAAACAAACGAGTAGAATGGTTGGTTTAACTTTTAATTATCTATCCGTGTGTACGTTAGCCACAGAGAAAATGATTCGCGTCCAAATGTGTGTGTATAAACTATTGTCAACACAGCATATACTGTATTAAGTGTTTTTTTTCAAGTCTTATTTCTTTGGATACAAAAATGAAAATTGATTCTAGGCAAACAGGAAAATTACACATGTAAACCAACACCCATCCTAACTTGACGTAAATTAATAAAATTCAACCAAACACTATTTTCCACACGTATTAATACAATTTCTAAAGTTTGATGTTAAATTAATACAATTTCTAAGTCAGAAAGTACATTTTATTACTTTTAATATCATTTTATTAACTATAAAGTAATAGTTATGTAAATTTTTTAGAGCATATAAATTATATTTATATTGATCACAACATCAATCAAGAAAATTTTATTTTTAAAAATATATTTACAAATATATCACTATAAGTAATGGATGTCGACCAATTCAGTTATTCAGTTATGTTCGGATCAAAATTTCGGAGATTTTGTCAACAAAAAATTTCAACGAGTTGGACTAAAATATTATGAGATATAAATCATATATAGCAAAAATTCTCTCTCTCAAGATGAAAGTTAAAAAATATTGCTTACTTCCCCATCTTGCTAATAAACTTTCGGAAAAGAATTGGAAAAGCTAGGGAATATCAACGCTTGAGTATGATATATGTGAACTATAAAAGAATAAATATCATATCTTAAAATGGTTAATGGTTAAAAGTGATATTAGAAACAAAAAAACGTTAACCTATATGAAAAGATGAAGATTTCATTGTGGAGATAAGAAAAATGAAAAAAGAAAAAAAGATTATAAACAAAGACGTCACTCTATTTTCTCTAATAAAAAAACGAACTCAAACCCTTAACTAACTGTGTCGTGATCACAAAAAATTTGTCTCAAAAATGGTCCAATGGTACGTAGATCAATTGTCTTCCCAGAAGCTCTCTTAGGGCTTTTCAAAAAAGTATTATGGATCGCGTAGTTTTTCACGGTGTGAAAGTCACGACGTTCTATATGTACTTTAATCTTCCACAACAACCATTACAAAAAAAAGAGGGAAAGATGCAACACAAAGGCTTCCCGAGAGGTCACCCATCCTAGCACTATTGTCGCCCAAACACACTTCACTGCGGAATTCTGATGGGATCCCGTGCATTAGTGGTGGTATGATCATATCATTAGTATATCCCATGCAATCAGATATATCTTTTCTTTTGAAAATTCAAGGGATCATTCAATGTGGGTGCCACTTGATATGTGGACCGGTTTAGTTACCTTGGACGTGCTTCCAACCTGGAGACACAAGCGATAACCATGTCCAAACACAGTTTTGGACTCGTAACTAATTGTGTTGGGATCACAAAAAAACATTCCAAATGCCTTCAAACGTCAAAATTTGTCCCTCAAAATTGTCCAATGGAACAAAGACCCATTGCCTTGCCAGAAGCTCTCATGAGGCTTTTCAAAAAGGTATTATGGGTCGCATGGTTTCTCACGGTGTGAATGTTACGACGTTATGTATGTACAAGAGTCTTGAGCAACAACCACAAAAAAAAAAGAGGGAGGGATGCAACACGAGGATTTCCCGGGAGGTCACCCATCCTAGTACTACTCATGTCTAAGCACGCTTACCTGCACAGTTCGGATAGGATCTGGTGCATTAGTGCTGGTATGATCGCATCCGTTTGTATATCCCATCCAATCGCGAATATCCTTGTTTGAAAACTCAAGGGATCATTCGAAGTGGGTCACACTTGATATGTGGGAGCAGTTTAGTCACCTTGGACATTCTTCCAACCTCGTAACTTATTATGTCGGGATCACAAAAACATATCTGAAATGCCTTCAAACGTCAAAATTTGGCCCTGAAAATGGTCCAATGGTACAGAGAACAATTGCCTTGCCAGAAGCTCTCTTGTGGCTTTTCCAAAAGGTATTATGGATCGCGTGGTTCCTCACGGTGTGAAAGTTACGATGGTCTTTATATACTAGTCTTGCGAAACAACCAAAAAAAAAAGAGAGGGAGGGATCTAACATAGGAACTTCCTAGGAGGTCACCTATCCTAGTACTAGTCTCGCCCAAGCACGCTTAACTGTGGAATTCTGATGGGATTCAGTGCATTAGAGCTGGTATAATCGCATCCGTTAGTATATCCCATTAAATCACATATATCCTTTCTCGAAAACTCAAGAGATCATTCAATGTGCGTGCCACTTGATATATGGACCAATTTAGTTACCTTGAATGTGCTTCAAACCTTGAGAAACAAGCGTAACTATGTCCAAACACAGTTTTGGACCCATAACTAATTGTGTTGGGATAACAAAAAAACATTAAAAATACCTTCAAACGTTAAAATTTGGCCTCGAAAATGGTCCAATAGTACGAAGAGCAATGCATTGCCAGAAGATCTCTTGGGGCATTCCAAAAAGGTATTATGGTCTCGTGGTTCCTTACAGTGTGATGAAAGTTACGATGTTCTGTATGTACTACATAGTCTTGCGCAACAACCAAAAAAAAAAGAAAACAAAGAGGGAGGGATGCAACACGAGGACTTCCCGGAAGAACACCCATCCTAGTACTCTCGCCCAAGCACGCTTACCTGCAGAGTAATGATGGGATCCAGTGCATTAGTGTTTGTACAATTGCATATATCCTTTTTTAAAAACTCCAGGGATCATTCAATGTGGGTGCCACTTGATATGTGGACCGGTTTAGTCACCTTGGAAATGCTTCCAAACAAGAGAAACTAGCGATAACCATGTCCAAACACAGTTTTAGACTCGTAAATTGTTGGGATCACTAAACAAAATTCCAAATGCCTTCAAACGTCAAAATTTAGCCCTGAAAATGGTCCCATGGAACAAAGACCCATTGCCTTGCCAGAAACTCTCTTGGGGCTTTTCAAAAATGTATTATGAGTCGCGTGGTTCCTCACGGTGTGAAAGTTACGACGTTCTGTTTGGACTTTATAGTCTTACGCAAAAAAAAAAAAAAAAAAGAGGGAGGGATGCAACACGAGGACTTCCAGGGAAGTCACCCATCCTAGTACTAATCTCGCCCAAACACGCTTAACTGCGGAGTTCTGATGGGATCCGGTGCATTAGTGCTGGTATGATCGCATCCGTCAGTATATACCATGCAATCGCATATATCCTTTTTCGAGAACTCAATGGATCATTCAATGTGGGTCCCACTTGATATGTGGACCGGATTATTCACCTTGGACGTGCTTC
>NC_025694.1:20137839-20141142 GCF_000633955.1 Camelina sativa | reverse complement strand
AACCCTAAACCCTAAACCCTAAACCCTAAACCCTAAACCCTAAATTTCTCTGTACCCTAATTTTTTGTAACCTACAAACCCTATGTTTTTAAATCCTATACCCTATATAAACCCTATGTTTCTATGTACCCTATATTTCTAAATCCTATACCTTATATTTCTGTAGTTAATTGAAAGAGGAAGGAGATTTCTGTAATTAATAGTAATCCAATGCCTTAGCAAAGGTTTAGTGTGCGAAGAGCAAAGGTTTAGCCAAATAACGTCTCAATTTACCCTGGCCATCTTCAGGCTTGAAGACATAGTCAAACTTAAAAGGCTTCTTGGAGGGAATCAGATGAAAGTATCTGGAGCTCGTTTTCCTGTGACGGATCAAACTCAGCTACAGAAGCACAGCCACTTGCTATTTTAGCTTGGTTTAGAGGTCTGCATCTGCAAAAGACCTTGATATTACGCTTGAGTTCGATCACTTTATTGTATAATCGCTTCCTCTCTGATGACTCTTCCAAGTACTGTTTTTCCAGAGTTCCAAGCTTTATCAGCTGCCATAATAAACACGTTAAGGCTTATCAGGTTACAACCAAAGCAAACAAGGTATATTAAGACAACAAGGTATATTAAGACACTAAGGTACTGAGTCAAAAGCTGGAGAGCCCGGGACATTTCTGGTTCTACAAAGGAACATTTCGTGATCTCTTTCACTTGGTTCGATACCAAAGCATGTTCATCCTTCAAGACCTAAGACATGATATAAAAAAAAGGGTGAACATATAACACTAGCAGAAGCAAAATCATAGTTCAACTTAAAACAACCTCCACTTACTATTGCAATTCACAACTGTCGTAATAGTGTTTATATTCAAGAAGATGAGAAAGAAAGTACAGTACCTTAATTTTGTTAACTAAAGTCGAGAATCTTCTGCAAATTTGGAAGCGTTTGTCCATTGGCAGGAAAATTAACTACTGAATTCTCACTTTCTTCCTCTGTTTCATCCAGATCAGTAATGTCATATCATATCAGAGTCAAAGACACAAGTTAATATACAGATATAAAGCAGCATCGTTGCTAATTTCTTGATATTGATCTGGAATAAACCATAGATGATCAGCGAAACCATCAAAAGAAAAGGAATCAAACAAAAATCACAAATCAATCATGAATCTGTAAGCACAAGTCACAATTACGACTACAGAAATGGAACATAATACCTCCTTCAATGGCGGATCTGCGCTAAAGAACCCAAAGAACGAGAGAACCGAAAATTCTGAATCAAAGAGAGCGAGAGAGAGAAGGAGAGTGTGTATGTAAATTGGGGAGAATTTGAATTTAGATGAATAAGAGCCGTTGGATCTAAATAAGCTTTGTAACGTCTATATTATATTACCCAAAGAGGAGCGTGAGAGAGAACATGGACCCGGATCGGGATCCGGATTAATTCCGGGTTACAGATCCTAATGCGTTTTAATTTTGTGATCATATTAAAACGGCAACCTAAATGAAAGCTTATGAAAATACATATATCAAAAGCTCTAAAATCATGGAGCCATCTAAATTAAAGCTCTATCATATAATGTGTTTATTAAATGAAGCTAAATAACCTATTGATATTGTCCTAGCATTAAACTATCCAAATGTTAGGTTTAGTCTAGGAATTATGACATAAGAAATACTTATTCTGGAATGAGTTGCATGCTTTTTTTTTTTTGTAACTCTTAATTATATTAGAAGAGGTTTACCAAACTGTACGTGGACTCTGTTTCATAGTTGCGTATGTTAAAAAATAAAAACTATAAGTTTTTTTTTTTTTTTTGCTAAGCATGTAAATATCATTAGAATGAAATAAGGTTTTACAAAAATATTAAAAACCTAATCGAAAAGCAACCTCGGCAAAAAAACAAAACAAGGTTACAATAGAGTTAGGGGAAATTTGGGATGTGAATTAGCGGATCCAAAGTGGCAGTAGGTCCTGCCAGCGCTTCCTGTGACCTCTCGATGTGATGATGTCCTTCATTTCACGGTCCACGATCTTGAAGATGATGGATGGAGCAAGCCTGAAGGATTTGTGCAGGATGTTATTTCGCTGTCTCCATAAATTGTACACGACGACCTGAGCAGATAACTTCCTGATGAGCGAAGGGGCGGTTGGGGAGGATTGTCTGGTCCAAGAGAGGAGTTCAGACCATGAACTGAACAACCTTTGGCGAGGGCAAAGCCTCGTAAATGTTAGCTTCCAGAGTTGAGCAGCAAACTCGCACGCCAGGAAGATATGATCACGAGTCTCAGATGCGATAGAACAAAGACAGCAAGCATCAGACTGAGTTATCCCCCAAGAGGACAGCCTTTGGCGAGTGGGGAGCCTATTCAGGTGACTTACCCACATATGGAAAGCAAATTTAGGTACCGCACCTCTGAACCAGATGGCAGTTGTCCAACTTTGCTTTGGCTTCCTTGGTCTTGTGGCTTCCCAGGTCACCGCTGTAGAGAAGCTGTGATATGGTTTGTTTTCCACACACCAAGTATAAACATCTTTGCCTTGTTCCGGTGACGGGGGTTGCAGGGTGAGGAGGTGATCGTGTATTTCCCGCGCCGCAGGAGATCTAGAGAGAGGTAATCTCCAACCGGAACCATCAATAGCCTCCACCACCTTTGCAGATATGGGAATGCGAAGGCTTCGGGCTCCATAGTCACCAAGTCGCTTTATAAGCGGACCAAGCGTGCATGTGGAATTTGTTTATAGTATTTGTAATTTATTTATGTTTTCTAAATATTACAAATTCTAATTCCAAAACCATAAACTTTATAACATCTTTTAAAAATTTCTAAATAAAGTAATATCACTATAATAATAAGAGTTGCTACTCCGAGCTTATTTGTGTTGGTCAAAGGACTCATTAGCGTCTGAACAATGTATAGAACATTAACCAGAAAAGATGGAGACTTTGAAAGAAAAAGAAAGTCCAGTAAAGACTCCAATTATAAGGATTGAATCTTGGACAAAGAGCTATAAATCCTATTGTGCGCATGTGGAATTTAAAGTATGATTCAATTTTCAATACAACCAAAAGACGTTACAAGATGTTATAGTATAGGTGAAACCTAACACAAATGAAAATCATTGGATGACATAATTTGGCCTGGATAAGTCATGACAATCCAAGTCTCATATCAACCGAAAACTTCCCCATTATCTGGAGCTCACAAGCTTTAATCGAATTCTGAGATTCTATTCCCCTGAGGTTATTGAAACTGTCATATTTTCTTTGCCTTGGTCCCACTACCATATTTCGGCTTAGAAATGTTAGAGC
>NC_025694.1:20133842-20135081 GCF_000633955.1 Camelina sativa | reverse complement strand
GTTGGTACTAGAAAAAAGCTTACAGGTACGGGAGCAAGATTGGAGAGGCGTCTGCCGACTGCACCATCTAGTTTACTGTACTCTTCAGATAACATAAGAGCAATCATCCGATCATCTTCCGTCTCCTTTTGACTGCTCCAAGAGGTTGAACTCGAAGAGTCCCCCATGATTTAAAGCTCGTTCCTTTCTAATTGCTTCAAGAGGTGCAGCTGGGACACAAAATGAATTGAATTATTCAATGATTTGAGTTATGAACACCTAAAATATTCTTCATGAGGAAAAAAAACAAGATTTAAGAGATGATTATATATATCCAGACAATTTCACGTGACCGTGAGAAGATGACAGAGAGCGTGAAAGAGTGAGCGCAAGGATAAACGGAAACAGAAGGCAAAGTGTACATAATAGGGGGGTGGGGCGATAGAAGATGAAATAAAAAGGAATCGATTGGATCTGAGAATGCACCAGATCGGATCTAAAACAGATGGAAAGAAGAAGGATTCAAAAGAGCAGAAAAGTTGAAACCTTTCAAGGCGAAGGAGACAGGAAGATAAGCAAGCAGGTGCCGACGATCTTTTGTTTGACGGCTTCAATGTTGTCCAAAAAGTCCAAAGTTCTGTCCGTCTTTTTTTCACAACTTTATTAAAAAGACAATGGCAGTTTGTTGGCGGATATATTGACCTTCTTACAGCACTCCTCCAAAACCGCGTTCTTTTCTTATACTCCCGAGTCCCTTCTTTCTTTCTATCTTTCTTTCTTTCTTTTTTTTTCTTTCTTGGCGTAAATTCATTCATTCCACTTTTTAATTCCAAGAAAAGTAAACTTTAGGTAATCCAAATAACGTTCAATAGATCACAGGTCCATAATGATTTCTTTCCAAAGTAAACCTTTTGTCCTTGTACTTCATATTCGTTAATGCACTCAAGTCTTCCTTTTTCTGAATTTACTACAAAATTAGTATTAGTATCGGGATCATACATTTCAGTGCCCAACCCTCCTCTTCTTCTTGTTGTGCATTTCCCTGGATGTCAAATTGATAAGTTCCTTAGGTATGGCTGCTCCACTACTTTTTAAAGCCGCAACCAAATCAGGGAATACGTTCCTGTCGTCCTCATTCACAAACAAAATGGCAGTGCCCTTCTCTCCCATCCTAGAGGCCCTACCAATTACATGTATGTACTCCTTGATGGTGCTAGGCATGTCAAACACTATCACCTGCCTTACCACCAAGAGGTCAAC
>NC_025694.1:20133003-20133782 GCF_000633955.1 Camelina sativa | reverse complement strand
CAACATGATAACCATTTAATCGAATGTCCTTAAAGCTCAATAAGCTTTTCTTAGAGCTGGGTGAATACAAGACATCACTTAGTTCAAGATGTGTGTCATTAGGTAATAATATATGAGCCTGGCCGTAGCCCTCTATAAGGCTTGCTATACCCGCAATTGTATAAACATTGGCATTTTTCATTATGAGATTAATAAAGTATCTCTTATCCTTCAAGATTGTGTGGCTGGATCCACTATCCACTACAAGTTCACTTTTGTCCTCAGCCATTTCTATAGTGACAATAATTTTGTTTTTAAACTTTAATANACATGCGGTATTATGAGACCGATCCATGCAATCACTTAATAGGACATGCGGTAATGAGACCGAACCATGCCAAATACATAGGGTCATGCGGTAATGAGACCTATCCATGCCCAACACTTATACTCAAATTTCGTGGTTTAATCATGCATGCAAGACAACAAATATAGATAGATACTAGCATGCAACAATTTCCTTTTTTTTAAATAGTTTTGGGTTTTAGAAATTTTCCTTTTACTAGATTGAATTTCCTTTTTCTTAAGGTTGGATAATAACAAAGTTTTAGGAAATAATTCTTAAACATTTAAGATAATGATTATAATAATTTTAGAAGTTATCTAATTTATTTTATGCAAACACATAAAATTTCCGATTTTAATTTCTTAGTTTTAGGGTTTGAATTTCTCAAACACCTAAATCAGATTTAATCCTTAGAACAATTAGATTAAATTTTCTTCTATGAATTTCGAATTTA
>NC_025694.1:20130239-20131575 GCF_000633955.1 Camelina sativa | reverse complement strand
ACTAGATTGAATTTCCTTTTTCTTAAGGTTGGATAATAACAAAGTTTTAGGAAATAATTCTTAAACATTTAAGATAATGATTATAATAATTTTAGAAGTTATCTAATTTATTTTATGCAAACACATAAAATTTCCGATTTTAATTTCTTAGTTTTAGGGTTTGAATTTCTCAAACACCTAAATCAGATTTAATCCTTAGAACAATTAGATTAAATTTTCTTCTATGAATTTCGAATTTAGTAGTTTAGTTCTAGGGTTCTTATGAAACAAACAATCAATTCAAACAACCCTATTTTTTTTTTTTTTAATCTTAAGCAATTCGGATTTTAGGTTTTAGTTCTAAGGTTCTTATGCAACAAGCAATCAATCAACACAATCGGATTTTAGTTATATCATAAACAGTTTAATTGCAACCAATCTAAACAACCTATAACAACCGATTTTAAAGTTTTAAAGTTATAGGGTTTTAAGATTTCAAAGCATAAGAACTTGTTTGTTGATTGTTTACTTGTAGTTTTAAGGTTCTAATAATTTAATAGATCAAGTTCGATTTATATGGTTTTGAGAGGGTTTGATCTTATTTACCTTCCACTGTTTTGGAGGTTGACTGGATATGAACCGTGAGCTAAAGACCTCGGTTTTACTTCTCTTGATCACGAACCTCGGACAAGGTAGGAGGAAGAAACCGATCGAACTTGAGCTGCTACTTCGAACAGGAACCGATCGCCGAACAGAACTCACCCCGGACAAGAACAGACCACGAACTCGGGTGTATCACGAACAAGGGAAGAGGCGGTGGTTTTTAGGGTTTTAGGGTAAGATTTTTCTCAGCTGGCTTTAAAGATTCGTGCTGATAATGTGTTATGAAACTAGAGAATTGAAGGTTGTAAATCTCTTGTTATTTTTATTGATAAATCGAATGAGATTACATATATATAGTAAAAGCAAAGCCCAAAACCTAAACCGACTAAGTATAAAGGAGATGGCCAACGGGCCTTATTGCCTTGGACGTACATGAATCTTGTACAGATCGTGTATGGGCCGGTTATGGAAGATTAACTCCAAGTGTTTTACAACAAAATTATTATTGTTGAAAAAAAGAGATAAAAGAGATACAAGATCTAGAAAGAAGAAAATAAACTTGAATAATAATATGCTTTGGAATATTTGGAAATAAAAGAAAAATAAAATAAAGTTATGTATATATATTATACTCCATAAAAAAAAAAGATTAGAGAAGGTGTGTGAATCAATCAACATTGATGGCTGACTTTAATTCCATTTCCATTTGAGAAAGAGAGAAGGCCCACCAAGAGCCCAAGAGGGAGGGAGCCGA
>NC_025694.1:20126842-20127510 GCF_000633955.1 Camelina sativa | reverse complement strand
CTGTTTAAGATTAATCCAGACGACGACGTGGTGAGACCTGTGTTGAAGCCTTCAAGGTATTAGGAATTGCAAAGGCCATTCATTTCTTTTCCTATTAATAATGAGCACGTACTTAATATATGTATAAAAGAAAGATCAACGTCACCTGGGTTTGAAAGAATCAAGATAAGATCAATTTCAGGGTTACAGGCTGCAACAGCGAGTGCAATGCAAGCGCCGAGAGATTCTCCAACAAGATAAATAGGTTTACCGGGTGATCGCTGAAACTCAGATTTGACAGTTCTTTCAACCATGGCGACCAGATCTAATAAAGCAATCAACATGTGTTAGCAAAATTGTCTGGCCAAAACAAAACAGTTGTTGACAAAAGGCAAAAGCAATGGAGGAAATACCTGTGAATGCAGTACGATTGGTGGCAGGTATGTGCAAGCACCAGATATCAAACATCCTTGAGAAGACATATATATAGCTCTCATCAACCACCGGAATATTAGAAAGAAAAACAAAAGAAAGGATAGAAACGGAGGCGGGGGCACTCACTGTCCAAGTTTCTGGTGCTGCCTTACTAGCCCGAGTCCACTTCCGTCGATACCTACGCTTAGTCATAGTGATTCTGAATTAATTGCCCCTTTTGAGATAGAAAGAAACTAAACTAGTATTGGGGGGGG
>NC_025694.1:20121584-20126139 GCF_000633955.1 Camelina sativa | reverse complement strand
GGGGGGGGGGGGGGGGGGGGAAAGAAGAAGAAGAAGACTAACCAGGTAGGAATAGAAGCAGGGGGGCGCCGTCACATCGAGCCTCGCTCTTGGTCTTGCTGTCGAGGGGAGAGAACCAGCGAGACGGGCTGTTGTCATCTTCCGGTCTGATGAAATCCTTAGCCACCTCGAGGTAGTCCCAGAAGCTCTTAGCGAATGGCTGCTCCAGTCCCCCACTCCACTGATGCTGATCGGAGCTAAAAGCAGTGACAGAAGCGGAGAATCGGCGTGTCGAGGGGAGGGTTACCCCAAGGGACTGCTTGTGCTTGCATACGCCGCCGACGGCAGAGAGCAGGTGGAATCCGGTGGCCATGGCCATGGAGAAGAAGAAGCTAGTAGGTGTGGAGGTGGTGGTGCGTCCATGAAGACGAATTTAAACCAAGATTTTCTTTTTTTTTCTTCCGGAGTTTCTTTTTGTTTTCCTTTTCCAGCCGAAACGAAGATCCCATGACTTAACGGTCTCTCTCTCTCCATCTCTCCCTTACAGTCACAGTTGTCGTGCTTTTTTCATTTTTAACGAGGTGAATGTGTGACGTTTAGAGCATCTCTCTCACACACCAAGCAGTTGTTATCTTTTATATCGGATAAACGGTTAGGTTATAGATTAAGGCCCAGAAAATAGTTTGTTTGACCTTTAATGGGCTGGACGGGCAGACAGTAGCTGGGCTGGGATAAAGAGTACATACTGAATCTTGTACACATTCCAAGTTGTTAGTGGAAACGCTTCAACATCATGGGAAAGACTTGATGCGTGTATTCTGTCTCACTCTTCTTTCCAATTGGAGGCCAAGGTTAAGGGATTTGTCTACGGTGCCACCTGCTCTTGCTACTTTCCGCATCCCCGCCGAGTCTGCTCTACAGGTTTTACATTCATAATAACCTGCCTAATGTTACTTACCTCTGTAACTTCAATTCATTTTTCTAATAACCGTTCCTTCGGTTAACACTGACCTCTTGTTATTTCTGTTGCTTGTAGGAAGCCCTACTCAACTCCATTACTACCTCTAGATATCTTTGCGGAAAAGCCTCCAACTCATCTTCTTGGCTTGGTCATAGTTGCTTCCAAACAAATGTTCTCTTAAGCATGTCCTTCATCTCATTCTTCGTTATTAAATACCCATTGTTCTCTTGTCTTGTCTCGTCCTGTCCTGCGGATGTGGATCTCGCTGCTGCCCAAAAAAAATCTCTAGGCCAAGGTAACCTGATCTCTAATTCGCCTTGTATTAGAAAAAACACATCACATGTCAATGCTCTCAGACTTACCTATAAACTCTACTCTACCTTGTGTTGTTAATGTCACAGAGGTTGGTGGCGAAATACGGATTGCTCATTTCGGTGATCTCGTTTGTTGTTCTGTTCATTCACCTGTAGCTACACCGTCAAAGTCCAACGCTTCCACCAAGAAGAAGAGGTAAGCAAGCCTGAGGGCAGAGCCGTGGCTACGTGTAAACAAAAAAGCATTCGCTTCCTCCGGCCCGTTTTTTTGAAAAAAAATAAAGGCCTTAATTTTACCAAATAAGCCCAATAGTTAGACCCAATAAAAATGATTTTATGTGGTAAAAGGAAGAAGAGAGCAACGATGGTGATAGAAAACTCGAGAAAGAGATCCATTGTTCTCACTTCTCCGATCACGATCAGTCGATCACCACTAAAACATTAACATATAATTTAACTTATGCTTCTTTTTGTTTTCTTCCTTCTTGGTTTGGCTGCCATCAACAACCAGACAAGTATGTTTTTTATAATATTATAGTTTTCTTTTTCATAAATTATATAGAGATTTTAAAAAAAATTTTAAGGCCTTTTTCTTAAACACCGCTTCCGGCCCATATAANAATATTATAGTTTTCTTTTTCATAAATTATATAGAGATTTTAAAAAAAAATTTAAGGCCTTTTTCTTCCTAGGCATGGTTCTGCCTGAGGGTTATAAACCCGACAGAAAGATGAATTGTTGGGCAGAGTTGTACTTGGCAGTAAATACACAGTTTCAGCGTTCAGCTAATCAGATACTTTAGTGTTTGTAAAGCACAGAGGGACTGTTATAAAGTTCTTCAGTTTTGCACTTTNGATGAATTGTTGGGCAGAGTTGTACTTGGCAGTAAATACACAGTTTCAGTGTTCAGCTAATCAGATACTTTAGTGTTTGTAAAGCACAGAGGGACTGTTATAAAGTTCTTCAGTTTTGCACTTCTGTGAATTGTTTTTACTTTTTAGAAACAAAATCCATTCGTGGGTCTCTCTATTTGCTCCACTCTTTTCTGCCTGCTTATGATTTAGAATGAGTTTCTCTGATTTTAAAAAAGTTATAACCTTTTTTTATTAGGTCGATATATTTTATCAAATTTGAAACGTTGAATCGTGGTTTTTACGAACTCTTATCATTTGCAAAGATAGCATATTTTTTTATCTTACTACTTGTAGGAAAAGAACTGAGCTACATCGAAGATTCAAATCTCAGGCTGAGTTACTCGAATCTTTTCATCATTGTCCGCTTTTGTTTAAAGAAAAAAATGTTACCCTTAGAGACCCGTTGTTCTTCGTCAATTGTTTAGGGGCTTTAGGCCTTTGCTTGAGCAGGAGTGATGGCAGCCGCTGGAGCAACACCACCACCACCAGTGGTTGGACTGAAATAAAAGAGAGTTTCATTTGTTATTTGAGAACGAGGGGAACCTCCGAACCAAAATAGCTGCAAAGGAAGAGACTTACAGGCCGACAAAGACTTTGAAAGCATCGTAGATGCCCCACTGAGCTCCCGTCAATGTTCCTATCATCACAATTCGTAGAGGTAGCCCTCTTGTAAATAGACCCAACAGCCCTATCTTCTTGACCGCCTGTTGAAAGGATATGATAGTGTTGGACAATACGTAATATCACAAGTTGCATCGCATTACAGTTTAAAACCGAAACAGAGAGACTTACATCTCCAACGGTTGCTCCTCTGGCGTTGTTGAGGAAGGACACTAAATTATCAGCAGGATGAGAGACTATAGCACAGAACACGCCAGCAACGTAACCTCCTGCGAAACTCACCCCAAGTTGTAGACCCTTGCTGCACTGGTCCTTTGGCCTCGGAATTGCATACTTGTAGATCATCTCCACAATGGTCTCAAAAGAAGCAAACTTCATCATTGTGTCTGTAACAAAGGTAGATTCTGTATCAGCACAATTTTGCAACTAAAAAAGCCACTGAAGCATTCATGAGCCTAAATCATACTATGCGATAGTTGCAAAGCTGAGGCCACAACTTACAAGGAATCTGACGTCCCCAGAGGGGACCAATTCCCTTGTACAAACTGCAAGAAAAAAAAAGAAAAGAAGGAATCAGGCACAAAGACTTGTTTTAAGACGAGTGGAGTGAGCAAGTATATGGGAAGTAATGAACTTACCCTCCGACACCTTCAGACTTGATAAACTTGGGAAATCCATCAGACATTCCCCTGGCAAATCCAGGCTGTGTCTGAACACGGACCTTGACAGCCTCAAATGGGCAGAGGGCAATATCTGCAATAATCTCAGCGGAAGCAGAACCAGCAAGATAGATGAGGGTTTTGTACTTGGCGGTGTACTCAGGACCAGCAAGATCAGAGTAGTACTTCTTGAAGAACTCGTAGAAACCAAACTTGCAGGCACCCTGAGCACTGTAACCGAGCAAAGTAGGGACCCAGCCACGGAAGAATCCCCTGGCTCCTTGTTCTTTAAGCAAAACTCCAAAGCCGGAGGAAATGCTCTTGTATTTTGCAGGATCAATCTGAAGGGCACAGAATTATGAGTTTGCTTTGAGCAAGGTGATTGATAATGACAAGGTAGATTCAAAAGTAAGGCATATCTATTTTGATTAACATGTATTAGGATGACAAGGGAAATGAGAGTCTTAACAGAACAAGGATGTATCTAACAACAACAAGACTAGGCTAGAGATAGTTGGGGAAACAAAAACAAAAAANAAAAAAAAAAAAAAAAAAAAAAAAAAAAAAAAAAAAAAAAAAAAAACAGGTGTGAGGTACCTGCATATTGCACTTGACAAGATCGAGAGGAGTAACGGCCATGTGAGTGAGACCACAGCTGAGGATGCCACCAAAGGTACAGGCGGCGTAGAAGGCAGGGGAGTACATCTCAATCCCCATCCCCTTGGCGGGCTCAGTGGGAGACGCGATAAGGAAATTATTGTGAGAGAGCACCGTCGGCGGGGAGGAAGAAGAAGGAGATTTGGGGTTCGAGTTGAGCATCTGGTCGAGAAGAAGAGACCTGGGGGAGAAAGAGGAGGACGAGTAGAGGAAGCTGGGAATCAAGGAATGCTTTGGAGACTCCATAGCCGGTGGTGAAAGGAGGAGAGAGTGAGAGAGACACTAGTAACTGCTACTTCTTCAGTCAGTACTTGTTCTTCTTCGGCCTCCCTTGACAACTTGTTGAAAGAAGAAGTATGAAACCCTCGGCCTCGGCCTCGCAAATCGCAATTCGCAAATAGTGGGACTGTGGGAGTGTGAGTGAGTGCGTGTTGTGTGGTTTAAAAGAAG
>NC_025694.1:20113711-20115411 GCF_000633955.1 Camelina sativa | reverse complement strand
GCATATTCTCTTGACTATTCTCCAGAATGCCACATGACCTCAAGGCCCATGGGCTTAAAGCCACATGAATTCATCAATGTCAATACAATGGGGCCCGTTAAGAGAACAGCTTCAACAAACAGTGTGCCTTGTCTCTCTCTCTCAATTCATATTAGTTCATACTTCATACAATGACAAGATACAACCAACACTGTGTCTTGCTCTTGCTGTTCCCGCGCTGCCTCGCAGTTTCATATCTACTAGTAGTCTAGTACTGTATACTGTATTGTTAACCACTACCTGATTATTATAATTATTATAAATAAACAGACAAAAATGACTCCTTTTTTCCTTTCTTTTTTCTGTATAAAGAAAGATATTTGGTAAAACAAATTTGGACCATTACGTACGTGATCGATAAAGAAAGAGATTAGCATGGCTCCTTTTTTCCTTCACTCAACTTTACCATCAATTTTTATTAATCTCATCGCACATTGGACGTTCACTAGCTAGCTCTACTTGTGTGTTTCTGATATCGACGGCTTACTATTCCTCTAGTTAAATTAATTTCATAAGCATCCAATATTACTCGACTAAATGTGAAAATTGTTGACGATACATCTGATGACACCTGTTATCCTGTTGCTAAACCAAACATATTCATAAGTAGGTGGCCACGTTTTTTCGATTTACCATTACTAAGTTCTAACACCCCCTCAACCTCCTAAGGGTTCACTAATATAATTGTAGTTTTCCACGTTTTCCAACCCCAAAAAAAAATTAAAAATAAAAACCCATTGGTTAAAAGGACGAGCAGTAGTAGTATATATTATATATGTGACCATAAACCAAGAGTTTGGATTATTAAGCAGATTCCTATTAATAATAGTGAAGTCGAATGATCGTTCGATTCTTTCCTCAGCAGGCTATAAACATTTAACATCCGAGACTGACTGAGTTCGCTCCTGAGCCGTCTGATCTTTTTAAGCCTGGGATCTTGACCGTCCATTTTGGCGCCTTGCCTCATATCATCTTGCTACGGAGCTTTGTGGTTGTGTCTCAACCAATCAGGAGCCCCTGTCAACTGGTAAATATAAATATATGCATGCCATTTCTTCTCCCTTTATTTTTATTTTTTTGAATGGAACTATTGTTCATGCATTAAATTGGTTTCCGTGGATTATACGGATCGCTGCAGGTTTGCGTACCAAACAAGCATACTCTATTATTTGTCGAAACCACAACACTCGGTCGTCTCAGAGTTCTAGTAATCGTCCCTTATTGAGTAATGGCGGCTTCAGTGCAGTTGTACGGAGTTAAAACACCAGAACTCGCCTTTATAAACTCAAAAAGGATTCATGAAGTTGGCTCAAAGGGGCTGAATTTCTCAGCTCTCGTATCTTCTGCTCGAGTATTCTCTAGAAAGGTGGGTCATTCGTCTTGTAAGAACATGATCGCCCTGAGAGTTACTTGTGAAGCTGCAAGGGTGGAGCTGCTAGAGAGAAAAGAATATGAGACTTTCAAGTTAAACAAAACAGAGAAAAAGTTGACTTGTGTAATGAAATTCGGTGGGTCATCAGTGGCATCAGCAGAGAGGATGAAACAAGTTGCCAAACTCATACTCAGCTTCCCAGATGAGAAGCCTGTTGTTGTGCTATCAGCAATGGCAAAGACCACCAATAAGCTTTTGATGGTAAACAAAAGTGAACTCTCTTTCATTA
>NC_025694.1:20098124-20112368 GCF_000633955.1 Camelina sativa | reverse complement strand
TATATATATATATGCATGTATCAATTCAAGTTTTCGTCAGCTCAAGTTTTGCTTTATCATTTCTCATGATGGGAACTCAAATTCTCCTATGTCCAGGACTGCTCATGAGCTTGGAGTGGATACAGAAGTTATTGCAAGTAATTACTTGTCTTCTCTTAATGGTTGATTAATTTAGTTTCCCTTGTTGATTTCTGAATCTTTCTTGCCTCTTCTTAATATGTGTAGACCACCTAGAAGGACTAGAACAGCTACTGAAAGGCATTGCAATGATGAAAGAGTTAACTTTACGCACAAGAGACTACTTGGTTTCGTTTGGAGAATGCATGTCCACAAGGCTATTTGCTGCCTACCTGAACAAAATTGGGCATAAAGCACGACAGGTATTATACTATATGAGATCGATCACCTTATTATATAATATAGTTTTTTTTGTATCATCATGACTTGATGATGAGTTCTGCTTTGGCAGTATGATGCATTTGAGATCGGGATTATTACCACAGATGAATTCACTAATGCTGATATTCTTGAGGCAACATACCCGGCGGTTTCAAAAAGGTTACTTGGTGACTGGAGCAAGGAAAATGCAGTCCCCATTGTCACAGGCTTCCTTGGAAAGGTATATATATATATATATAAGAAACCATTAATTTATGATTTGGAACGACTCTCTTGCATGTCTGTTCTGTTGTGTGAAATTTTTAAAATGACTTGTAAAAACAAAACTTCACTTTTTGCAGGGATGGAGATCTTGTGCTGTAACTACGCTGGGTAGAGGAGGTAGCGATTTGACTGCAACAACGATCGGGAAGGCCTTGGGTTTGCGAGAGATCCAGGTATATACATATAGGGGTTTCTATCAATGAAAACGAAAGTGGGATATAGTTTAACACTGTGATGTGGTGCAGGTTTGGAAAGATGTGGATGGAGTTTTGACTTGTGATCCAAACATTTACTGCGGAGCTCAACCTGTTCCACACTTGACATTTGATGAGGCAGCTGAACTTGCTTACTTTGGTGCCCAGGTAACCAACCTCAATACGTACACTTGTTGTACCAAAGGACCAAAGTATTTATCACTCTCTTCCTTTTCCATTGCAGGTGTTGCATCCACTTTCTATGCGCCCTGCTCGAGAAGGTAACATTCCTGTAAGGGTTAAAAACTCTTACAATCCCACTGCTCCAGGAACCGTCATCACCAGATCAAGAGACATGAGCAAGGTTCGTGAAGACAATTTGCATCAGTATCTTTTATATCAAAAACATATCACTCTGACCGTACCTCTTTGCTTATTATCTTTTCCTAGGCTGTATTGACCAGCATCGTTCTGAAACGTAATGTTACCATGTTGGACATCACTAGCACCCGTATGCTCGGCCAGTATGGTTTCCTTGCCAAGGTAAACCAACTTAACTCGACTTGATGTCACTCTCCCGCCCTCCCAGCTCACTCACACACTCTCTATCTTTGCAGGTGTTTTCCACATTTGAAAAATTGGGCATATCTGTGGATGTTGTTGCAACCAGCGAAGTTAGCATTTCTTTGACACTGGATCCTTCAAAGTTCTGCAGCAGGGAGTTAATTCAACAGGTAAACTTGTGACAACTTCCAGGCTACCCACTTGTTCTTGGAGCACAGAACATCAAATCAACAACTCATATTTTGTATCTGTAATTCTTGGCCATGTGAACAGGAGCTTGATCACGTGGTAGAGGAACTTGAGAAGATAGCTATTGTAAATCTGCTTCAACACAGATCAATTATCTCTCTAATCGGAAATGTTCAGAGATCATCATTCATATTAGAGAAGGTTAGTTAACTCTCTGGTTTGGTTTGTATCATTAAAAATTTTGGTCTACTTAGTGACTTGCCAATTGATCAACAAACAGGGCTTCCGGGTTCTGCGAACCAATGGAATTAATGTCCAGATGATCTCCCAAGGTGCATCTAAGGTCAAACCTCTTTCAACTTCTTTGCCTATATATGATTCTATACAAAAGGTTTAAAGGATGTAATTTTTACCTCTCGAAATACACACTCGTCTGAATATTTGATGATATCATCAGGTAAACATCTCATTGATAGTGAATGATGATGAGGCGGAGCATTGTGTGAAGGCTCTCCACTCGGCCTTCTTTGAGACAGACACTTGTGAAACAGTCTCAGAACGCCCATCTGGCTACATCGCTGCCTCTTCACGAAACCCCTAGGTGCAACCTGCAAGGTCTAAAACTAGTTTGATATTATGATTCTTATCAGACTGGTATTAGGAAACAAAACTCCCACTCTCCTTGTAATATAATGTAATGTGATGGAGATGTACTGGAAAATCAATAAGTTTTCCTATTTGAATATATTACAACATTAGTTAAGGTTACAAAATCTCAATCCCAAGTCCCACAAAAATATTAAAAAATGAAGGAATGAAGCAGAAAGTATTCTAGATCTTTGTTCTATAACAGGGATGCGAGTCACCAGTAATCACCACAAGAACAGACCCCCTGACTAAAGTGATGGAATCTGCTTGAATCCCTTACAGTTATCTCCCTCTTTACAATCTTCGATATAAGTTTAATTGCAGCATGGCAATCCCTGCAGGCCCTCAAGTTCTTCATTACAACAATCGGACACCCTTCTGGTGTACTGATCAGAGCAAATGCAACGGCTAAACGTTCACTGTGGTACTTAAGCGACTCAATCTTCATCTGCGCATCTATGTCTTGTACAACCGAACTTGTGTCAGGCTTGTACCCTTCTCTCTCAATTTCAGCTGTCAATTCATTGATCTTCCTCAAGATCTCATCTCCTTTTGGGTGTGTATGGTCATTCGATGAGAACACGTGAATCTTGTGGTTCACTTCAACCCAGCTATAAGCCGGAACCTTTCTGATTCCGCGTTCACGCATTGCTTTCTTCACATGCCTAACGCTTTCCCATTTCCCAGCTGCTGCATAGATGTTGGACATGCTTACATAAGCAGCAGCGTCCCTGAGCTTCTCCATACTGAAGAGCCGCTCTGCTGCTCTCTCAGCAAGGCTTTGATTCTTGTGGATCCGACATGCATTCAACACTGACGACCACATGATTTCATCTGCCTCAAAGGGCATTTCGTCAATCAACTTCTCTGCCTCTGCAAATCTTCCATTTCTGCCAAGCATATCCAGCATGCATGCATAATGTTTCCTTTTTGGAGTTATCCCATAGATCGGAGACATTGCCTGGAAATACTCTGTTCCTTGTTCAACTAATCCACAGTGACTACATGCAGTCAAGACGCCTAAGATGCTGACTGAATCTGGCTGGAGACCTGATTGCATCATCTTTGTGAAAGCACTAATTGCTGCTTCTCCATCTCCGTTATCAGCGTATGCCGAAATCAAGGCATTCCAGGAAACTGCATTTCTATCGGGCATCTCTTGGAATACTTGAACTGCATCTTTGATAGAACCACATTTGGCGTACATATCAACCAAACCACTTCCGGAGAAGACATTTTCCAAATTCCCTGACCTGATTATGAATCCATGGAGTTGTTTCCCGAGCAACAAAGAAGCAAAACTAGCGCAAGCTTTCAAAACAGTAGCAAAAGTTGATTGGTCAGCTCGTAAACTTGCTCCTCGCATCTTGGTGAACAGCTTAAGCCCAGCTTCATGAAGCCCTGTCTGTACGTAACCTGAGATCAAGGCAGTCCAGGAAACAGAGGTCTGTTGTGATAAACTGTTGAAGATCAATTCAGCTTCCTCGAACATTTCACATTTTGCGTACATATCCACTAAAGAATTGCCAACATGAAGGAATGAATCAGCCGTTGCCAGAATGGCCTGGCTGTGCACTTGTCGGCCCATCTGCAAGGATGACAAGTTGGCTGCGATGCTCAGCACCGTCGCGAAAGGGAAGTTTCTGCGGTCGAACCCCATGCACTGCATTTCTCGGAACAACTTGAGGGATTCGGGGTATCTCTCAGCCTGTGAATAGCTTGAGATGACCACATTGTAAGAAACGAAATCCAACTCAGGCATTTCATCAAAGAGTTTCCTAGTTTCAAAAACGCGATCATGTTTTGAGTAGAAATCAAGAATCTGATTCCCAACGGAGGCATCCCTGGAAAAGCCGGTAGTAACTGAGAGACCGTGGAGTTGCTGACCGAGAGGAAAATCGTGTAGCCCAACAACAGCCTTGAGGACCCCAGAGAAGGTGAAATCTGAAGGCTTGTGACCAGACTGCCGCATTTGAAGAAAGAGATGGATGGCCTCCGTGTACAAACCATCCTTCTCATACCCTGTGATAAGGGTGTTGAACGTGACAGAGTCCTTGCCCCGAACGTCCTGGAACAGCAAAGAGGCCAAATCGAGTCGGCCTATCTCACAGTAGGACTTAATCAGAACATTGGAGACAGTGAGAAAGAGGTTCGTATGAAAGCCTAACTTGACGGCAAAAGCATGAAGTTGACCAACCGCATTCTGGTCATTGCAGCCAGGTAAAAGGGTAGTAAAGGTGACGTGATCGGGCAGGGTACAACAGGAGGACCTGCACATCTGACGGAAGAGCTTGAAAGCTTCATGAAACTGGTCGTTCCGGGAGTAGCACCCAATCAAGATGGTCCACGTAACAACAGTTCTATCGGCCATCCCGTCAAAAAGTTCCCGGGCGGTGGAAAGATCGCCGGTCTTAACGTACCCAGCAATCATGGTATTGGTGGAGACAGTGTTTTTGTGAGGCATTTCGTCGAACACCTTGCGTGCGGCAGAGACTTGACCTCTCCTGAGAAGGTCGTCGACGATGAAATTGGAGCGGCAAGTATCTGTGTCGAAGCCAGTTTTGATGATGCGAGCATCAACGCGTGTGTTGAGAAATATCGCCGGTGCCGGTTGTCGGAGCTGCCGTAAAGTGGCAAGAGTTCTTGAGCGGACTTCATTAGCCTTAGCCTTAGCCTTGCAATAATAATAACGTTTCATAAGCAAAGCAGCACAACCAAATTTCGAATTTCTTATATTTGCACTAGTTTCACGATTACGAAACCCAAAAACACAATCATTACTTACTTACTACCAAATTATTATTACTGAATTCTGATCAAGAGAGAGATAGGATGGATACTCATTCATTCAATACAATATGTGGTTTTAAGTTTTGGTTTTGAATGGCGTCCGTAAGTTAAAAAAAAAAAAAAAGAGTACATAAGCCCAAAAGGTCCAATTAACTGGAAGCCCATTAATCAAACACCTAAAAGCCCAAATAATAGATATGTTCTTTTGCCACGCGCGCGCACCCGTTAAACGCGGACAAAATCAAACNAAAAAAAAAAAAAAAAAAATCATACTGTACTACTACTACTACTGTATATGGGTCTTATCAATTTTTTAAACTAAGGACTAAAAAACAACCGAACACGAACCTAGTCAAATCGATTAACAACCAAACATAACAGACAATCTCGTGATCTGATATCACTTTCTACGCATATACTGTACTACTATATTACATAGCATAAATAAATATGATGAATTCAAATTCCAAAGACGAGAACAAAGAGACCACAGAAGAAAGAGCGTTGACTGTTTGAAAGTGAGAAAAGAAGACAAGGAGGAGTTTGAGAATAGAGATGCTCATGCTTGTCACGCAATCCCTTTACTTTACAACGTAATTACATCTGCTAGCAGTAAGTACTACGTACGTACTAGTATATATGTGTTTTTTTTAATCTGTCCTAGTAACGTTATTATTATCTTTGTTGTTTCTGAATACATAATATTTTATACTATTTATTTGACCAAACCTAGCCCCTCTATAGACGAAATTATCTACTACACCAATTTATGAGACTAAATAACTAATTAATATCCCTCCTCGGCTAAATTACATACAAATAGTGATGTAATTCATACTATAGTATGTCATCAAACGGGCACGTATAATGAAATGGATTTAAGCTTTTGATTTTGTGCTCTAATTATAGAGTATCATCCATGATTCGGCCGGTAAAGCATTAACAAAAACTTCGGCTATGCGTATTGTTTTAAAATAAAAATAAAAAAGTAGAGAGAGGGAGAGAGGTGATGTGGAGAATATAGGACGGTCAACGTGAGGATAATTTACGTCAGCGAGATGAGGCAATCAAAGGAGCAAAGCCTGAGAAAGTAAAGCCGTCTTGTCGGGTACTCAGTCCTCTTTAACGACGTCCCTGCGAGTGGCCTCTCTTCCTCTGAGTGAGAGAGAGAGAGAGAAGCCCTTATATAATTAAATTTATGATTAGTTGCTTCACTTCTTTTATTAAAACTGTTCTTTTCATATTTTACCATTTTACCCTATATATATATATCCTTAACTATGTACGTACTGTATATATTAGTAGTAGTATTACTATTAATTAGTACCTCGGTTTATAATTTTCCTTTAAAAACGGAAAAATACAACGAACGCGTGAAACTTTAAAGAACAAAACAGTCAATCCAAGAAATATTCAATATGTGTTCCGGCCACCTTTTAAAATAATGAATACACTATGATGCTGCTGGCGAATAAAATAAATTAAACAAGGGCCAAGGGAGGATATGTATTTACTCGCCTGGGCGTTCGGTGGGTTCGGGTTATTCGGGTCGGTTTGTTCGGTTTTGAGAAAATTTGGTTTTTGAAAAATTCTGCCGAATTGAACTGAAATTAAATTCGGTTTGGGTCAATCGGTACTCGGTTTGTTCGGATCGGTTATTAGGTTTTAAATCAGTTCCGAATTTAAACCGAATTTTTTCTAATTCAGTTAATTTGAACAAAATAAACAAAAAAAGTTAAGATAATGGACTAAATTAACAAAAAAATTTACAACCCACCAAAATAACAATGGACCTCATATACCCGGTCCAAAAACAAACTAAGTCCAATAGTTACAAGTCCAAATGGACAGATCCATTAGGGTTTTCCAAAAATGATGATGTGCAGCGGCGAACTATGACGGCGAGCTGAGCTGAGACGGCAAAGCTGGAGAGATCTTGGGCATGCATTTTTTCCTCTACCATCATGAAAATCGATTACATCAACCAGTAGAACTAAAATCATCAAACAGCAAAGAACAACAATTTCGATTTTATAACAACGAAAATAGAAAAGTTTAATAAAGGATGGATATATCTAACTTACAACGACAAGAACACAAACACAACAAAGTTAAAAAAATCCATAAGATTAAAAGTTGAAACTCAAACCCTAGAGTTCTCCAAATCGGATAAGAAGTTATCAAGACATAAGAAGAAATTACAGAACAAAGAATCAAACATAGAATCAATTAAATACCCAGAAGAAGAGTTTACCTTTATTAAATTTTACAGGTTGAATCTCTGATAAAAGTCTTCTTTCTTAACTGCGAAAGAGATTTGAGAGAATGAAAGAGGATGTAGAAGAGATGAATTGATAAAACAGAAAGAGATGTGATGATTATTGATTAGATCGGAGAATAATGAACTTGTGAAGCTTTTCTCTCTCGGAATCGCAGGAGACAGAGAGGCGAAGAAGAAGAAAAACAAAACTAGGGTTAATGGTTTATGGTTAGGCTTATATATGGATGCAGATTCTAATAAACCGATCAGTCCGATTACCGAACCAAACCGAAATCCGATTACCCAAAACAGTTGCACCGAACGGTTTGACTTACTCTCTTCGGTTTGTCCCGATAACCAAAATTTTCGGGTTGTCTGGTTCGGTTTCTTCGGTTTTGACCGAACGCCCATGGTGAGTATTTACTCACAAGTGGTTAAGGAATGTTACTTTACTTTTTTTTTTTGGTCAACTTGAATTTTATTAAAACTTAAAACTTGGTTCAACAACCAAGATAAGATTACAAAGTACAAACGCCCAAACGAGGGAAATTTATGTCGGCGGACAACTAGAAGTCCCCAGAGACAAACGCCAGAGGAAAAAAAGAAATTTCCTGGAAACTAAGCCCTAACAAAAGGAGACAAAGTAAACTGGACAAGAAATACAAACAGATAATATTGAAACCAAATCGAAGGAGGACAACTCCTTATCCTGTAAGCAGAAATAACTAGACAAACACCTTAACAGTGATAGAACCAAAAAACAGAGATTCCTTTTCTTCTGAAACATCTGCGCATGTGATTTATCACAGATGCCCTCCGTAGATAACAACTACCTTCTCCTATCACAANTTCCTTTTCTTCTGAAACATCTGCGCATGTGATTTATCACAGATGCCCTTCGTAGATAACAACTACCTTCTCCTATCACAATGAGACTCAATCTCTCGAGAACCAAGGACATCATAACCCGGCAAGCAAAGAGCACTTATAGAAGTTTATAGAGACTCACACACACTCCCAGATGCGACGACGACGACTGATGCGTCTCCTTACGTCTAACTAGAATCCTTCCAAAAAGCAATCATATCTAAACAGATCATGAACGCAGGGACAAAGAGCAAGGCAAAACTTCACTAAGTTAACACATACCATGAACACCAAGGATAAGAAATCTCTGAAAGTTTTGAAGACTACCAACCAATCAATAAACACGAAACTTCTGCTAAGAAAGGAGCCGAGCCTAAAGGAAACCACAGGCTAAAACAAGGAGACAAAGATCGGGAGAAAAGACAATGGCTTGATAGGTCTTTTGGTTATGTTAGGAATGTTACTTTACTTAGAATCTAAACAAATTAAAGGCAAAAAGATGATAATACTAATAATAAACCCCATCTAAATTCCAGTTAATCTTTTTGTATGGATAAAAGAACAATAATTAATTATCATATACAACTCAAAGGAATAATTGATGTTGTAGAAACTAGCTAGTAACAGATGATGTAGTTGTAATAAATAGGTGCATGATAGGTCTTTTGGTTAATACTTGTATATATGGGATTTGGGGTTTGCCGGTTTAGTAGGTCTGTTTTAAGCGAGAAAGAAAAGAAAAGGAAAGCAATGGGTAGGCAGGCAGGTGGGAGGCGAGGCGGCTCGCGTGGGGCACAAAACTCTGTTTCGTCTCTCTCTCTATCTTTTACTATTTACCACTTTTCCCACTGCCCCTCTCTTCCTCCCAATGGGCAATTCCATTTTCCCTCTCTCTCTCTCTTATTTTTCTTTTTATCTAATTTTAAAATCCGTATGATTCATTTCTTTGTATTCATTCCTTCATTTATATTTGTCCCAACTTTTATATACATATAAAATCAGTGGTAACTACTAACTACTAGTACTAAATAAAGTTAGTCAAAATCACTACTAATACTAAATAAAGTACTAATCAAAATCCAAACGTTCTGAATCTTAATTTAATAATTAAGACAATCTCCAACCATGTTTCTAAAATTAGAGATTCTATTTATTTTTAAAATTGAAAAAAATACAAAACTAAAATTTTGATTTCAAAAACTGAAATTTAGAACCAATTCTATCTTTTTGTTACGCATTTTGATTTAATTTCAATATTTTTCAATTTAGAAAAATTGATTTAGAACCTCTTAATATCAACATTGAAGTTCGTCTAATAGGCGGTAATTAATGACGAATAGACGTACTCGTACTGCATAGATATATATCAGTGCCATATATAAACAAAACAATACTAGTAATTAACAGACAAAAACTTGTGGTCGACAAAAAGATAGAGAGGTCATGCACCTGCATGCATAACAATATATCGACGTATATCTCGATGATATTTACTTTTTCTGTTGGTGAAGTAATAGTTGAAATGATGATAATTTAAATTAGAGAAGATCGATCGAGTGGGATTCCAGTTTCAGTTTGCATGGGCTTAGGGGTTATATATCTCTGATTTTCTTTTAAGGGAATTCGTGAGCACTCCCACAATACTCTCACCGCCTTTTCGCCGCGACACCGACATCTTCCTTTTTCTTTTTGCCTTTTTTTCTTCTTTTTTCGTTACATTTAATTTTCCATTGTGTTTAAATACTCTTTAAAAAAATCATTACAAACTATACAACTTAATGTTACGGGACTTAACATAATAACATTCATATCAAAAATACATATATACAATATGTATGTAAGCACTACTTAAACATTCCATAACATCTAAACACCACGCCCATACATAGGCACAGAGGATGTACCTTTCTGCGTATGTCACCTAGATACAGATACGTGCATCATACATCAATATATGCTTATATAATAGTATGTAACTCTCTAAAGCTGGGTTTAGGGTTTAGTTCGATTATATCCATTCCACTCGCTATCGGCTCTGTTTCACCGTAAGAAGTAAAAAAAAACGAACTTAATTCATTTAGTTATTAAATGAAGATCATATTTATAACAAAGCAAAACATTAAATATTGTCTATGGAGAGACATACACAAAGATGTTTGTAAATGGCAAAGATCAGATAAAGCTGAAAAGATAGCGTCACGCTCGTATATATTGCTTTTTCTTTTAATTTTAATTTACATTTATATAGTATTTTGTCGTAGTAATTAATAGCATAAGTCAGAGGGCTCTCATTTCCAGCCATCTAACCCTACCCGTCCGATCGATCAAATCGTCTCTATTCGATGTAACCTTTTCCTTTCCACCGTTGGATTATGAGTTTAGATCATTACACAAAGGAATAAGGAATGTACAAAGTTTCAAGTTTCAGGTGTTTAGTTTACAAAGTGCCCTTAGTCAAATGCGTGTATATATATTGTCACTCGAAAGGGTTATATCGGACATATCAGACTCGGTAGACGAACTAGAAAAGATAAAACATTGTATGACAAGTGTTACGTACGTAAGACCTTCTGTAAAGACTAAAGGAGAACTAGATTTAATAAAATACAGTAATACCAAAAGTAAAGTGATCCGACAAACACAATCCGACAAGATTATTTATCTTTTACGATTTCTCATGCAAATATTTTTTTATTTTTATTTTCCAGAAAAGTAGTATATTACATGAGTCTAAACACCAAAAGAAGTAACTTTCTTTTTCAGCTAGAGGGAGCACAACCGTACGGACTTCTCTTACTCTATTCAACCAGCATACATATAAAATCTTCTTTTCCATCAATCCGTAGTTTTATAAGTAATTTAAGATTAATTTTTATATATTGTGGAGCTCAAACCTGAGATACAAAAAAGCATTTTGCATATAAAAGACACAAGCGTGGAAGCTAAAAGCATGTGACAATTAACTTTGTAAACTTTGATAGAGTATATAGATAAGTATTTTTTTACCTGGCTTTTCTATATAGAACAGTTAGAACTTTATGAATATTAAAATTAAACCCATGCTATTTCCACTGATACTTAGTTACTCGAAACAAAAGAGTAACAAATGATACATATATGGCAATTTCAAGTTACAATACATGCATAGGCGATCCCTCTCATACACTATATAAATGGACAAATCATATATAAACAGAAGTATACAAGTATAGTATTACATAGGCGATCCCACATAAATGGACAAATTATATGTAAATAGAAGCTTAATTAATACAGTTTGTTTAATGGTTGATATTATAAAGCAGAGACATGGGAGGAAAATAAATCCATGGTTTTGTTCTTTTAAATTATGTACACATCGTAATTGGAATCGTTCATATAATTAAGTGGGATATATATATGCTATATAATCTGGATAGGAAACATAAAGATGCTGATTCTTTGACATAGTATTGTATGAATATGATGATGATCATTACACATATATTCTACTTGATTGATTACTCGTAGAATCGTAGTATATATATATATATATATCATTACACTATGTGCAAAAAATGGTTTCGTAGATATATTGTTGTTTCTAGAAATAAGGTTGAAAATATATATACATGTAAGAAATGAAAGAGAATGAAGTGTTAAGAAAATTAATGGCGAGATTTTAGAGCCGACAAGAAGGACAGACGGAGCCGTCTATTACCAACAACTCCCTTCTGATAAAAGCCTGTTCTTCCTCTTCTCTTCTTCTTGCCCTTTTTTGGGAAAAATAAAAATAAAAATAATAATCATAAATGTATATATATATATATATATTTTCAATTGTAATTAAGTATTTTGATGTCATATGTTTGTTTTATTATACTTTTTTTTTTGTTACTTTAAATGGCTCATGATAATTAGCCAAATAATATATACAGTAATTAGAGGAAACTGATGATGATGAGTTGGACTTAGAAGGGGGTGTAGTGTAGGCCTCTCTATAAATATACTCTGCATGGCTCTCACTCTCTCCTCACCAAAAAAAAAAACCTTGAGCCAGTCAATAATCTCCTTAAAACTTTTCTCTCTTTCTCGATCGTGTTTAATTTTATTTTTTTTGCTTCAAGAAAATTAAAAATGCAATACCAGACAGAATCGTGGGGATCATACAAGATGAACAAGATAGGGTTCGGCAGTGTGGGGATGGTGGCTGACACTGGTCTGCTTCGCATAGAGTCTCTGGCGGCAGAGAGCGCTGTGGTGATATTCAGCGTGAGCACGTGCTGCATGTGCCACGCCGTGAAGGGTCTCTTCCGAGGAATGGGAGTCAGCCCCGCGGTCCACGAGCTCGACCTCCACCCCTATGGCGGCGACATCCAGCGAGCCCTCATCCGCCTCCTCGGCTGCTCCGGCGCCTCTTCTCCCGGGTCTCTTCCGGTCGTCTTCATTGGCGGTAAACTAGTTGGAGCTATGGACAGAGTCATGGCTTCCCACATCAACGGCTCTCTCGTTCCTCTTCTCAAAGACGCAGGCGCTCTCTGGCTTTAATGATTGATACCTCCCTCCCTCCCTTGTGCTTTTGTTTCTTTCTTTTTATAAGCCTAGCTAGCTCTAATTAATGTCTTAAGAGAATGGGATGAGGAAGTTTAGGAAAAAACTAATCGATGACAGGTTAGGTTTATAGTTTGTAATTAGAGAGACTTGTGCGTTTGTTTTAAAGCTCACCTTTCTCTACCCCTCTTCCCCTCTTTTTTTTTTTCATGCATCTCTCTTATAATTAAATCTTTCAAATTATTTTATATTTTGCTATGTCTCCTATCTATTAGATCCTTTCATATCGAATCAAAGACAGTTCTTGTTATTTGATGATCACACAAATTTACACAAGGGACGACGACTTGTTTACAAGGGTGCAAAATTTTACAGTTATCGCCATCAGCTTAAGAATGCCCTACTCTGTCTAATGATCTCTCTATACGAAGCACACGTACACTCTTATGTGTGAGACTTGGGTTTGAAGATGTTACTTAGCAAATACCCCATTATTGTTTCTTGCGAAGGCCTGCTCGTACCAAGAACAGAGCAATCCTCGTTGTTCTTCACCTTCAGCTTGGTTACTCCTATCTGTTGTCTGATTGACTCCACTATTTTTGATTCAACTGGGTTTCCTGTCACGTCCGTAACGTAGAAAGTGTCTTTCGCCTTACCCTCTCGTGTCGAGATCTCTGCTCTCACAATTGTTAAGCTGTTCTCTCGGAATGTCCTGGTTATGTCTGAGAGGAGACCAACTCGGTCTTCTGCTAATAACTCCAGCTCTAAACCCTGAAAGGATGCATAATCTGTTTTGAGTATATCAGAAAGAAAAAATTATAGAGCGAGTACATCATCAATTGATTTGCGGAGCACAGGATATGTTGCATTTTTCTATTAGATTACCTCGGATGCTCTCCTCTCAATGGCTGCTTCGAGACATTGTATGACACGTTCTTGCTCAGCTTCTGAGTTTATGGGAAGTCCATCTACATGACGGATGTAAAATTCCTGCAGCAATCTCTATTTATTATGATGTATGTATGGTTAGAGAAAAGTGATGCCAATTTAATTTATTATATGGGGAAACAACTTACTTACTTAGTTACCTACCTGATAAGCCTCCACTGGTTCTGTGCTGACCATGCCATGGAACACCACATACTGCATATCAGTCAAAGTACAGACTACGTCAAAGACAAGCTTTGGTCTATCTTTGGACCTCATGGTGACAACGGTATAATCCTTGTCAATGTTCATTAGTGTGACATTGGGCCTTGACGCCGATGGGCTTGCTCTTTTGACTCCCTCGTAGTCCCTATCATCAAACATGATCTGATGCAACCGTCTCTCCCTGTGGGTATCAGAAGAGGAGAAGACCGTTTTTGCAGCTCTTGAACCGCTGTTCGTCCTGACTACATTGCACAGCAGCTCTTTAATGGTGGAGAGGCGAATCAGGTCAGTAATGGCAGAATTAGTTGAATGGTCCGTGACATGAATAACCGCTGCAGCCCTGGTGTTGTGAGTCCATATCTCAGCGTTCACAACATTGCAGTGAAG
>NC_025694.1:20095134-20095526 GCF_000633955.1 Camelina sativa | reverse complement strand
GGGGGGGGGGGGAGGGGGTCAGAAACGCCCTTTCTCATCTGCCCTGAAAGCCAATGTAAAAATCATCATTCATCAGCCACGGTCATAAATAAAACCTGTGTTTGAAGTTAAATCTTATGTCGTTTACGGACGAGTGGACAAAAGAGGATGGTGCGGAGCAAAATCGAATCTTTCGAGTGAGAGAAAACAATAAAACAGCGAACCAACAACAACACCTTCGTCAAAAAAAAGGGAATGAGAGAGAGAGAGAGAGTGGCTAACTTGGAATCTATTGCGAATGTGCTCAAAAACGGAAGTTGATTTCTTGCCTCGCCCTACAGGAGGAGGAGCACCACCGCGCCTACGCCGGCCACCGTCAAATTGAAATTGGTCTGGTCATCCCCAGAGAGAGA
>NC_025694.1:20094516-20095074 GCF_000633955.1 Camelina sativa | reverse complement strand
CACAAAGATAACGTTATTCGATATTGTTTGTATTTATAATATCTCTGGCGAATCAATTTATTCACATTCTTAAAACTTATCCACATTTTTCTTTCTTCTTTTTTAAATATGCCACTCGACGAATCCGTTTATACCAAAAAAGTTGGATACACAAAAATAAAGGTAAAAAAATATACGGTTCCTTTATTCTCCTGAATTAAACACTTAAAAATTTCGTATCAGCTTTGAACTGCGTGGTCTGCGGATCAGGAGATATAAAATTAAAAGCGTCAATTTTATTGAACCTTGCAATATTCTAGTGTCTATATATATATATTTTTTTGTGTGTTTAAAAAGAAAAAAAAAGTGTATATATTTTTAAGTTGTAAAATTAGATGCGTCGTCGTGGCTTTTTGAGCATGAAAGTTGAGAACTCGTCATCAAAATACGATGCTTCTGATCAGTGATATTATTGCAAGACGAAGGACCACGCGTCTTTGATACCTCTCTAGCTAGTCTCTATCTTTCTGCATGTCTTTACCACAATATAACGAAGCTCTATCTAGTCCCCATATATAT
>NC_025694.1:20092579-20093032 GCF_000633955.1 Camelina sativa | reverse complement strand
TTTTTTTTTTTTTTTTTTTTTTTTTTTTTTTTTTTTTTTTTTTTTTTTTTTTCTGTTTCTCTTACGTATATCTCTGTATTTCTACTAGTTTATATTTATAACGCATATTTATAAGCATGCATGTGAGAGCAAATATATATGATCATCTTGATGTAACGAAAAAAAATATGTTAATTCATGTGACTTGTACTGGACAAAAGTGAGGTGTTCTCCTCAAGTTTGGTGGATGAAGAAAAGAATTATATTCTTGTATATATATATATATTCAGTATATATTACTAGTTTATATTTATAACGCATATATATAAGAATTATATACTACATATATTATTTTGCACAAAACATAATTAACTGTTTATTGCTTGTTTTGAAGCCTAATTATAAGCTTTTTGATCCTCGTCACTCAATTCATAAGGCTAATTTTATTATGAACTAAGGCGGTTACCCATCAAA
>NC_025694.1:20078139-20087914 GCF_000633955.1 Camelina sativa | reverse complement strand
TAACTGTATTCATATTCTTCAGCTACAAGGTGTCTTATGTGTAAATGTCAAACAAAGACCTAATCTGTGTCTGTCTCTGTTTTAAGTGCCAGAAGCGATAAGATCATGGCGCAGGGGAGGCTCGTCATCCTCAACAACCATCCATGGCAATATAGGTCCCTGTGGAAACCAAACACGCAGACACGTTAAGGTCCTTTGATAGATGAAGCACAGAGTATTAGATAATCTGTTACCTTCCCTTCCCGTATGACCTTGGGATATGGTCCTGTCATATCCACGATAGTGGATGGTTCAGCAACTCGTACACCTCCATCAACCAAAAAATCTAGACCCTGTAAAAGGAAACCGAAACAGAGAGTAGAGCAACCAAAAGAGCTAGATTCTCTACTCGCTGGGACTGAGTGAGAGAGTTATATATATATATATAAATATATATACCTCTGGTCCATAAATGTCACCGATTGCGGTTGGATCAATCATCCATTCATTTTCTTTTGGCCCTTTCACACTGTCATTATTATATACCACGCCATAGATTACAACTCTATACACAAAAACGTTTAAGGAGAGTCCACTGTAAAGATGAAATATAAAGAAGAAAGAAAACCTAGTGCAAATCAGTGGGGCATCCATCTCCTGGAGGATAGCTTGGCAGAGAGCATCATCAGATATGCGGACACCCACGTTTTTCCTTGAAGCATATTTCACGTTAGTGGTGCCAAACCCAACACACTGTTTGGGTAGTTCTTTGCTTGCAGTCAAGATAAAGGTGTACTGTTAAAACATATGCAAAAGAGCAGTCGTCAACCATCAGAAAAGAAAAAGCAGAAGAGATGAGAGGGGAAAAGGGTCGTCGTCTCACAGGTCCAGGTAGGCATTGCTTGACAGCTCGGAAAACGTTAGCATGACCATGACCATCACCACGAGGAAAACCCATGGTAAAAGTGTCTATGTCCCGTAAGGAGCGGCATAAGATGCTAAGTGGCTGCATTATGATAAAAGTTGAGTTCCCATGGGGGGGGGGAAGCAAAAGAAGAAGAATCAGCCATATGGAATCCCAAATCATTCATTCAGAAAAAAAATGAAAAAGGTCCCATGTGTGTAAGTGTAACCTTGGATGATTCAATCTTTTTGATCCTAAGAAGGAAAGAAAGACACACACACACACACACGGGGGTTTATGAGTCAGGTACAAGGACATGATTCCTGAATCGAATTATACAAAGACGACAAGAATGAATTGAATTGAATTGAAGGATGGGATTCACACAAGATGCTAACCTTCGGAGACGCTCAACAGCGGAATGGTTTTTACAATCGCAAACAATGGCATATCTAGAGAGAAGGAAGGAAGATGAAGCCGATGTGAGAGAGAGAGAGGTAAGAAGAAAGAAGAAAGAAGAGTATTGACTATTGAGAGGAGCATACACAGTATCAGTGGGAATAACACCAACAGCTCCTTGTTTGAGAAGGTCAATCACAGGTTGGAGTTTCCAGGCATCCACACCACAAGGATCGACCTCAATGTACACCAATTCCCCCTCCTTTGTGAAGCGAGGAGTGGAGTATTTGAGACGCTTAGGGCTTCTCTTGGCCGCCAACGCCACCATGTGCCTCCGTGGAGCGAAAGAGGCCATTCTCTGAAGCGTTGAGAGACGACGCCGGTTGGTTATCGGGGAAGGAAGACGCATCGCCATGTCGCCGCCGCCGTCGTCGTCGTCATATCAGCTTCTTTTTTTTTGCTTCCTTTTTGGGCTCAATTTGGAATTTGGAACTATAGTAGCCTCACAACAACAACAAACAAACAAACAAAAAGACGGGGGACGCACACCTCGGAAACGACGCCGTTGCAATCTGCACCACAAAAAGAGTAGATTAGATAATACAGAAATTGTAAAATCGAAACGGCGTCGTTGTCGTCGTTAGAGAAAGCACCAAAACAACACCCAACCTTCCTTCTCTCATTGGAAGAAAACCTCGACGGCGACGAAAGAATGCCTGGGATCCGAGGTCCGGCCGAGTACTCGCAGGAGCCACATCGTCACCCTTCTCTCAAGGTCAACGCCAAGGCAAGCTTCTTCTTCTTCTCTTTGATCCAGTGTTTAGTTAGAATAGAATCAACCACTTTACTTACCTGCTGCTGCAATTATTATCTAATTTTGGTTGGGGGTTGATCCAGGAACCTTTCAACGCTGAGCCTCCCCGCTCCGCCTTAGTCTCATCTTATGTCACTCCCGTCGACCTTTTCTACAAGCGAAATCATGGCCCCATCCCCATCGTTGATCACCTTGACAGGTCTCTCTCTCTCTCTCTCTCTCTCTCTTTGTCCTTCATTTTTTTTAATTTCAATTTCAGTTTCTTCCGCTAATTTCTGCTATTTCTTTTGCCCAAAAGCAGCTACTCTGTCACTCTTACTGGGTTGATCCAGAACCCCAGGAAACTCTTTATCAAAGACATCAGGTCCTCCCTTCTTTTTTTTTATACAGTATATAGATATGCTTCTTTTTGAGATACATATAATATACACTTAAACTGCTGTACCAACCACTGTTTCTCAATTCGCAGGTCCCTCCCAAAGTACAATGTTACTGCTACTCTACAGGTTTATCATTCATTCTTCTTATTTAGTTTCTCTCTTTCGTTTATTCCCCACCCCCACACCAACTAATTAGCATCATCAATGCAGTGTGCCGGTAACAGAAGGACTGCCATGAGCAAAGTTAGGAATGTTAGAGGCGTTGGATGGGATGTTTCTGCTATTGGCAACGGTTCCTCCTCCTCCTCTTTCCTTCTTTAATCTTTCCTTCAATTTTAATACCAGAAAAAGAAAAAAAAAACACACACTCACTTGGATATCAAAGAATCTGCCTTTCCTTTCTTCAGCTGTCTGGGGTGGGGCGAAATTGGCCGATGTTCTTGAGCTTGTTGGGATAGCTAACCTCACTGGTTCAACCGATTTAGGAGGCAGACATGTTGAGTTTGTTAGTGTTGATCGCTGTAAGGTATATATATTCTGACTTTCTTTTTATGTTTTGTTACGCATTCATTGCTTCACATGATTCAGTCTCTGCTCGTTTTTATACCTCTAGGAGGAGAACGGGGCCCCTTATAAGGCGTCAATCCCTCTTAGTCAAGCCACTAATCCTGAAGCCGATGTTTTACTCGCTTATGAAATGAATGGAGAGGTTTGATGATATCTTTTTCATTACTTCTCAACATATATTAGTCCCATTTGTGTTTCAATCATTACTTGGTACTCAGATATGTGTTTGTTTCTTGGCAAAAAAAATTGTTTCTTCTGCCAAGACCCTGAACAGGGATCACGGATTTCCGCTAAGGGTGGTTGTCCCTGGTGTGATTGGTGCTCGTTCTGTCAAATGGCTTGATTCCATCAATGTCATCGCTGAAGAATGCCAGGTCTCTATATAAGTTTTTTGCTTGTACCCATGTTTTAAGCAATCAGAAACGGTTCTAACATTGTAAAAGACTTGGATCAATATGTGGTGTAGGGATTTTTCATGCAGAAAGATTACAATATGTTCCCACCCTCTGTCAATTGGGATAATATCGACTGGTCCTCAAGGAGGCCGCAAATGGATTTCCCTGTTCAGGTAAATACAAGTTTACCCTCTTTCTTACAGAATACTTGACTTTGTAACGATGTTTCTCCTTTTTTATATGCACTGTTAAATTTGGATCTTCCAATTTCCTTGCGAAGTTCATAATCCTCTATTCATCCATGAATAACAACAGTTGATGATGGATTTCTTTCATATTGAATCGACTGATCAATGATTATTATACTGAATTTTTTTACTTGTTTGGACCAGTTGGCTTATGGTTTTTATCAGATAGTAGAATTTAAATTGGAACATTAGGGTTCTCATGAGTCTTGGCCCCATATGTGTTTTATTTGTTTAACAGAGTGCAATTTGCTCTGTGGAGGACGTGCAGATGGTGAAGCCTGGAAAGGTTTTTTTTTTCTTTTTCAAGCCAATTTCACTACCCCGTCTGATCAGACCATTGGAAAGCAATATCTAATTCCATTATTCAACTTTTGCAGGTTAGCATCAAAGGGTACGCAGTTTCAGGAGGTGGACGCGGGATAGAGCGAGTGGACATATCCCTTGATGGAGGCAAAAACTGGGTGGAAGCTTCTAGAACGCAAAAACCAGAAATGCATTACATCTCTGAACACAACTCCAGCGACAAATGGGCATGGGTGTTGTTTGAAGCCACCATTGATGTTTCGCAGACTACGGAGGTCATCGCCAAAGCGGTAAAGCCACAACATTTTTGCTCGGTTGACAGTATTTTTTTTTGTTATAACCAGAATTGATAGAAAACTGTGGAAATGGGCAGGTCGATTCGGCCGCAAACGTTCAACCGGAAAATGTGGAGTCGGTGTGGAACCTAAGAGGGGTTCTCAACACTTCGTGGCACCGTGTCCTTCTCCGTCTTGGCCACTCAAACTTGTAGACCAAGTTACCAGCAGACGATGTGAATTCTCTCTTTTACCCGTTCTTTCAAACTAAAAAGTTAAAAACTTCCTTAATTTTTTACCTTTTCAAGTTAAAACTTCCTTAAATATGCCTTGTGGATTTGTGAGAACAAATTTGGGGTTTAGTTAAATAAAATGAGAAAACCCATCTGTTGTCATGTCACATGTGGGGTGAAGTATATATTACAGTATGCATGTCCAGTATTATTTATACATGTATTCATGAAATCATATGGCTCAGCGCATTTCTCAATAATTTATCACCATCGATTGCTTCACGTTCCAGCTTGTTTAGTCCTGGTTGTTTGATCTTAATTTTCTAACTAATCACGTCAGTTATAGCATCTCGAGAAGACAAGATTGGCTTCTTATCAGTGATATTTTATGTGTTAGCTGCTCCTTGTGATCCAATTGTGTGGCCATACCTACATCTACATATAGCCTTTTTGAAGTTTGATTTTTCGCTCCCAACACCTAATTAACCAGAAACTTACTAACTAACCCGTTAGATTCCATGTTTAATAATACTGGAGAAATAAGTAGTGGATGATCTAATGTCACATCTCATAACCTATTTTATTAATTGCACTGACGACAAGTCTCTTTTTTTCCGACTATATGCTCTATGCAGAATATTTAATTTGTATGCTCCTTCTCTGGATCATATTTTATTTAAAGTTATATTTTGCATGTGTCACAAATTATATTCGTACCGCAATTTTCGGGTTAATCTCAAATTTAAGAAAACTGAATTATAAAAGATACACACACTTGTCGAATATCCAACGTAATGTTTGTTACAGCCTAAATGATTTTATATCATCATTCGATGGAATGGAAGATTTTTATACTTTTATAAGTGTGTAGAAGATTGAAGAAACAGAATGATTGATTAATAAAAAAAAAAAAAAAAGAGGAGAAATTGGGGTAAAAAATAATGGAAGTCCACTGTAGGTTAAAACTAAATTATGTAAAAGAAAAAGTAATTAACTAGTAAAAATTAAATTATTGACGAGAAAGTCTTTAAGAAAAAAGAAAAAGAAAAGAGAAGAAGAGAGTATTATACTACTCCTTAGTGGGGATGGGGATGGGATCCATGAAAATAAACGAGGGATGAATTTAAGCTCGTGCGTCAAATCTATATTGACCATTTCCTCCACTTCCATTAGCTTTGAAGCTGATCAGGATCAAACAACATGGAAGCTTCACCAACTCTTCTTCTTCTTCTTCTTCTTCTTCTAGTAATTGTGCTTTATTTGATTGTCTCAACTGGAAAATATTATTGGCGCAACACTAGTGTACCGAAAACGTATCCGGTAATCGGATGCATAATTTCATTCTATAGCAACCGAAACCGGTTACTGGATTGGTACACGGAGCTCTTAAACGAATCCCTAAGTGGGACAGTAGTCATTCGCCGCTTAGCTGCCAGGAGAACCGTGGTGACGGCGAACCCCTCCAACGTCGAGTATATCCTCAAAACAAACTTCGACAACTATCCCAAAGGCAAACCCTTTACGGATATTCTCGGCGATTTTCTCGGCAACGGCATTTTCAACGTCGACGGAAACCTCTGGTTGAGGCAGCGGAGACTTGCTACTCACGATTTCACCCCAAAGTCTCTGAGATATTACGTCACCGTTTTGAGGAACGAGGTCGACCACGAGCTCTTACCGTTTCTAGACGCTGCTGCTGCGGGAGGCTCAAAACAACAACAAGTACCCTTTGATCTCCACGAGCTTCTCCGTAGATTCTTTTTCAATGTTGTTTGCATCGTTTTCCTCGGGATCGATGATGATCGATGCTGCTTAGACCCGTCCTCGCCGGTTTCTGACTTCGACCGAGCGTTCCAGACAGCTTCTGCCGTTAGCGCTGGACGCGGTTCCGCACCGCTCTCTTTCGTTTGGAAGTTGAAGAGACTGGTCGGGTTCGGATCTGAGAAGGAGCTCAGAAACGCTGTCCGAGAAGTTCATCGCTGCGTCGATGACATCATTCGAGAGAAGAAGAGGAAGACCACCACCAACCACGAATACGATTTTCTCTCGCGGTTGATCGCCGCAGGAGAAAGCGACGAGACTGTCAGAGATATGGTCATCAGTATTGTGATGGCGGGGAGGGACACCACATCTGCGGTCACCACGCGGCTGTTCTGGTTCATCACCACCGGTCGCATGAAGGAAACCGAGCACGATCTGGTTAATGAAATCCGATCGGTTAAGGAGTTAACCGGAGGGGGTTTGGGTTTCGATTACGGAACACTCAAGAAACTGAGTTTGTTGAAAGCGTGTTTGTGTGAAGTGATGCGGTTGTATCCTCCGGTGCCGTGGGACTCCAAACACGCTTTATCCGATGACAGGCTACCAGACGGTACGGAGGTGCGTGCCGGAGACCGGGTAACGTATTTTCCATATGGTATGGGGAGAATGGAGGAGCTTTGGGGTGAAGATTGGGATGACTTCAAACCAAACCGGTGGCTCGTTGATAATAAAACCTGCAGACTTGTTTTGAAGAAGGTGAATCCGTTTATGTTTCCGGTTTTTCAAGCCGGCCCAAGGGTTTGTCTCGGGGAAGAGATGGCATACGTGCAGATGAAATATGTTGTCGCTTCCATACTTGACCGGTTTGTGATTGAACCGATCCCTGCTGATAAACCGGTTTTTGTGCCAATGCTCACTGCTCACATGGCTGGTGGGATGCAAGTCCGCGTTCGTCGGAGGGATCCTTCTCGTTGATAATTTGCATTTCTCTAAACAACAATAGAAGAAACAAAGTCAATGGGTCATGGGGTTTTTTACATTCAAAGAAATTGTAATTTAAACGTCTCTACGATCCCAAATCTATTTTCTGCTTTGGGTAAACCAACCCACTTTCTTTAAGTCATACTAAATGTCGTCTACTTAATGACCCATCTGCATTTTTATCATCTGATGGATGACTACATTAAAATGCATCAGGAGACTAAACACTCCTTGGTGTTTTCCTATTCCATAATAATAATACGTATGTTATTATTTAACAAAACTAGATCGAGCCAATCCGAAGTCGGGCACGTAGGAATCTAGAACAAAGTCACATGAAAAAAGTCAAATACTAATCTTTCTTCCGTTTTGTCGCATATTATGCACGAGTTACATATCAAAGTTAACTGATCTTCACGTACAGCAATAACTTAAAGTTAACTGAAAATTAAGGAAAACGAAGTTGATCTCTTGATTAGTGACTTGCAGTAAAAGTAACCAACTCTCATGAATTTCTTGGCCCATTGTACCCGCCTGCTGGTGCTGGCTTCCGATCCGGTTCAAGAAGTAACGCGCGTATCGCAACATCTTCCACCCTGCAAGCGAATTCTCAGTGAGTGTAAGACAAGTGTTCCCTGATAGCTTGATCTTGTGTTTAAGTTGAATTGGAGGCGGAGGTGATAGGATCAAATGCTACTCTTGGCATTTTCACACACACACAAAAAAAAAGAGTTCTAAATATCTATCTAAGGGCATCTCCATTGGTAAGTTTTTTAACAAGTTTGCTAGAATATTATAATCACCAAAAATACAAATTTACTTACTAAAAAACTTTTTAAAGATTTTGTAAAATTTATCCCTTCAATGGTAAGTTTCTTAACAAGTTTCTTAGAATTACATTTAAAAAAAAAAACAAAACTTGTTTTACAAGCAAAACATCATAGAAAAAAGTATCTCTTCTGTTTGTGAGTGGGATCATCCTCCTAATGTGAATGAGAAGAGCATTGTTTGCCTTCTCTTGGGACATAAACGAACCTGCATGCATATAGATGTGGACTTATATATAAATCCATCGGGGAGATGTTAATAAACTTCTTCCGATTAGAAACTAACAAAGACAAGGAGAAACTGAAACAAAAACATAACACAAACTCAAAGAAGAACTCAAACTAAACTCAAACTGAAACAAGAACATAACACAAACTAAAACAAGAACATATTCATTCAAGAACATAACACAAACTCAATATCTCTGTCAAAAATTCTTTGGTACAGAAGCATGGGTACCATTATGTCTATATTCCAAAGTTATGTTTGGACACATTGGTTTACAATTATTGTTTTGTAAAAAGTTCAGCCACAAGATATTGCATGCAAATTTGTATCATCGTTTTTATTATGTATTGATTTTTTTGTATCCTTAAAGAAATTAAAGTTTATACATATAGTATAGATTAATGTAAGAATTCACAATAATAAATATGTCAATTAATGAGTTTAGCTATAGATGGGATCTTGTTACAAATATATGTCGATTTAGTGATGACAAAGCAAAATATACATTAATTAATTAAGAATATTGTTCATCGCCGGTCCAAGTAACCTTGCTTTTGGGACCAGTTGGACCATCTTGACCAAGCACTTCTTTAGGAAATTTTCTTATGAGTTTCCGTAAACCCGCCCGATAAAAAACGGCAAAATCTTAGCGATATAGTGACGAATATTGTCTATGGTGTAATGGACTCGAGGTCCCCATTTCCTCAGATAGTTCAGCCATGGTGGCTCATGAACCACGCCAGGTCCTGCAATCACCTCATTCCCAACACCTGCGTCCAAGAACTTGTCGCTTCTTGACATGTCGTTTCTTATCCCGCTCTTGTACTTGCCTTGCAACACGAGCCCAGGCTTTGGGAACACTGCGTGACCATGAAGAGACGAATATACTACTGGCTTGTTTCCACCTTGGAACTCTAGATCGCATGCCTCCACTAGCGTTCCTCCACTGTGTTTAGAAAAGTAAACTCTCCATAACTCACCGTTGAAGTTGCTTATGCGCAATGTAACATGTTCCCAGTCTCCAACATGCTCGCCAATCTTTCCTAGAGATAGGCTCTTGATGAACAAAAATTTCAAATGTGCATTTCCGTTGAACGGATAGAATAGCCAGACAACAATATCTGTGAAAGTAGCTCCAAACATTGGTTTGATGTGTAGATACGCCTTAGCGCTCCCTAAATCTCCTCTCTTAACCTTTTCTTTCTCGACTAGGTAATCTAACCAGAATAATTCATCGTTGGAACCGCCTTGTGGAAGGTTTGAACCGTTTGAATGCACTGGAACAGGGTTGAATTCGTTTCCTTTCTGGTATAGTAAAGCACCGTTGGTGAAGACCCAATTTACAGACGAAGGAAGGTACTCTTCTTTTGGGTGTAAGTATATCCAAGGAGAATACGTTTGAAACAAAAGTCTAGTTTGGTTTTTGCTTGGCATGCTAGACAAGTCAAATCTTGTATTTTTCAAGCAGTATAGAGGAGGA
>NC_025694.1:20076058-20077550 GCF_000633955.1 Camelina sativa | reverse complement strand
TGGCATGCTAGACAAGTCAAATCTTGTATTTTTCAAGCAGTATAGAGGAGGACCTGGAAAGTTAAGTTGTTTGAAACTGAATGTCCCTGTGTACACACCTGTTGCTGCTGTTCCTCTCTTGGCTGGTCTCAAACTAGAAAGGGTCATTTCTTTTATCCTCCATACCCATGTATCGGCTTCACTCTGTTCTGTAAGATCCGTACGAACACAGCTTATAGAATCCTGTCCTAAAGAGGGCTTCAGAGGAGAAGTAGTGACGTATAGACCAACCGCTTGATACCCATTAGGACATAGGGGCTGCCAAAAATATGCAGGCCCGTCTTGTTTGATACTCAATGATATAGTATTTCCAACTTCAGTGTAATCGAGTGGAGGTCTTAAATTACTTCCGGAAACATCTCTTGCACAAGAATCCAACCGAAAAGCTGACGGTTGTTGGGTTGTGCATAGAAGCCAAGTTTGAAGAAATTACCAGGAAGAGTGATCGGTTCGAAGATGCTGACTCCCATGTTAGCTGGTCCTCCTTCATATGTTCTCCATACCCTGCGTGTTGTTGAGTCTGACATGGAGAGTTGAGCAACCTCAAGACCTCCCAAGTCAATGCTTCTTTTGCCAAAGTTCCCATCATCGGAAGGGATACTAGGCAAAGGAGTAGGAAACATAAAGGTCGTTTTCACAGGTAAACCATAAGACCATGGTGGATGTAGTAATGAATCTACAGCGTTGGTCGTCAAAACGTTAATTCCAGTTTCAGCCCTTGACAATTGCTTAACAAATAGAACAAAATAAAACAACAGAGATTTGAAGTGGGTTTCAACCAAGAATTGCATTTTCTTTGACTAGTTAATCGCAATATTAGACATTTTTAAGATTAGGAGCGTTCAACTTTGAATCCCTTCACTTTAAAAAAAAAAAAAACAAATTAAAAAAAAAACAATTATGCAAAATACCAACAAATTAATGATCTTAGAAATCATATGATATTTCCATATGTTAAGATAAAGAATCCATGATTAACCAAGAAACTTAGAAAAACAAATATACAAATGGATATACATATATTTCTACCAGAACAATGAAACCATAGATACCAAGAGATTCTGAATTTGATTTAATTTGTTTCTCAATTAAGTAACTATTGTACATCAGATTTTTAATTAATTTAAACCAATCAATTTAAATCAATCACAGGAAATATAAGAATGGGAAAAAATATCCATATAATAAATATATTTCAATTTTTACAAGATTTTGGATATTAACAACTCTTGCCATAATGGTTGAAAAATCATGTTTTGGAAAGAACAAAAAAAGGCAAAACAAATTAAGGTAACAACTGATTGATTAAGCAATTGAAAAAAAAATTTGTGTATATCATATAATCAATAGATACTAGTACAATTATAGACACGAATGAATAAAATTAAGATTTTATTAGATTAGTCTCTCTCTCACTCATCAGCGGTCCAAGACCTTTTGACTTTGGGACCAG
>NC_025694.1:20068966-20075998 GCF_000633955.1 Camelina sativa | reverse complement strand
AAGTCTCCCCTCTTCACCCTTTCCTTTGCGTCCTTATCCGCCGGATAATCCAACCAGAACAAACCATCGTCCGAACCGCCTTGCGGAAGGTTTGAACCGTCCGGTTTTATTGGGACGGGGTTTGATTCGTTCCCTTTCTGGAATAAAAGGGCACCATTTGAGAAAAACCACTCGACAGAGGAAGGGAGGAAATCTTCATCCGGATGCAAATACACCCACGGTGAATACGTTTTAAACAGTAGGCTAGTTTGATCTTTGCTTGGCATGCTAGACAAGCCAAATCTTGTATTATTCAAGCAGAAGAGAGGAGGTGGAGGTGGAGAGAAGTTTGGCCGCTGGCAACTGAATGTCCCTGTGTACACGCCCGTTGCTTCTGTTCCTCTGTTGGCCGGTCTCATGCTAGAAATGGTCAGTTCTTCTGTCCCCCAAACCCATGTATCGGCTTCACTCTTTTCTGTAAGATCGGATCGAACGCAGCTTATAGATTCTTGACTTAAAGATGGCTCCAGAGGAGAAGTAGTGACATATAGACCAACCGCTTGGTACTCTTTGGGACATAGGGGCTGCCAAAAGTACGCAGGACCGTCTTGCTTGATAATCATTGATGTAGTGTTCATGACAGCAATGTAGCCAACGGGTGGCCTCAAGCTATCTCCAGACACGTCTCTTGCAGCAAGAACCCAGCCGAAAAGCTGACGGTTGTTGGGTTGGGCATAGAAGCCAAGCGTGAAGAAGCTGGGAGGAAGGTTGATAGGTTGATAGATAGTGAGCCCCATGCCCTCGTACGTCCTCCATACTTGCTTTGATGTTGAGGTTGAGATGGAGACTTGGATCACCTCGAGACCTCCCAGATCTATCCTTCCTTTCCCAAAATCACTCTTATCCGAAGGGATTACAGGTAAAGCAGATGGAAACTTGAAGGCTGTGTCCACAGGTAAGCTTGTAGACAAAAGAAATGGATCCGTAGATCTGCTCTCATCTGTGGAATTCAAAACGGAGTTGGCTCGAACTTGGATCCAACACACATGGCTAAGGCAAAGGCTAACAAATAAAATAATAAGAAATGGGAAAAGTTGAAAGCCTTTTCCAATAGATGATTGCATTCTACTTTCTTTAGTTAATTGAAGAAATAGAGACTGCCCCAATTATAATCTTTTAGCTATGCCAAACCCATCGTCAACCTCTCTTCTCTATTATAGTAGTACCTTTTTAGTCAAAAATAAGAAAGTCTTTGTATTTGGGCAGGTTAAATGCAGTCAGATATATTTATAGATATCCTTCTCCTTTGAATTTACAGTTTTTTTTTTTTTGGGAAAATCCATTTATAGCACCAAATTATATAACTTCAGCATAATGGGAAGGGGTTTGACTAGTGTTTATACTTACTATATTAATTGAGAATTACAAATATAAAATTAATCTTATAAAGTGTGATAAATTACATCTGTGATGTCATTGGTCTTAAGACAAATGTTTAACTTTTCAGTAATGATAAATATGTAATTTAAATATTATACTAATAAAATCTTTGAAATAATTATTAGTTTTGGGTTTGAGTCCCAGTTTTGGGATTTAAAAATAAGATTTTATATTTAAGTATACAATATGATTATTTTTATTTTTAATACCAATATTTCGAAGATTATGTTAATATTTTAAATTATGATTATCTAATCATCTTTCTTTAAAATAATTATTCTTTTCCAAAAAAATATATTTTATCTCACTAATTAATTATGCACCAAAATTACTAATTATTTTTTTAAAAAAATTGTAAATTAATCAGAATTTTAAAACTAAGATTATATTTTCAATATACAATATGATTATTTTTAATAACTATATTTGGAAGATTTTGTTAAGATTTTAAATTATGATTCACTTATCTAGTCTTTATTTTATTTCATTTACAAACTGTTTTGAATTATCAGATTAATACATATGATTAATAAATATGTAAATTTTTCTGTATATGTTGTAATTTGAATTTTTTAAAACAAAGATATATTTCTAACAAATTCTCGAAATGGGCATTTTCATAAATACCCATTTTTGTATGTCACTTGTCAAAATTATCTCTTTATGTTGTCTATTTTTAAAATACACATTTTTAATATACAAAATAACTAAATTCTAAATCCTAAACCCAAATATTAAACTCTATCCCCTTAAAACTATACCCTAAATGTAAAATAGAGAATTAAAACCTAAAAAAATTACAAAAATTAATTATATATATTTTAGTTATGTAAAAAATAGCAAAAATGAAAATGTTCAAAAAAAATGTATATTTTTGAAAATGATTATCTCAAAAAGGGTATTTCTAACAAATTATCAAAAAGTGTATTTCTATCTAAATTTATGCGGTTGATATATTAATAAATTTTATTTGCTCACAATTACATTATTATAATTACTACTTTAAAATATTTCACAAAAAGTGATGATGCAAATACAACCAACCAACAATACATATCAAAGTGTCAAACAAATTAAAATACAAGGTAATTCATCTTCTTTTCTCATTCTTAAATCATTGAACCTCTCAATTTTGTTTGAGAATGTTTATAGAGTCTTGTTTGTTTCTTCGATTTGCTTTGGTAGAGAAATTGAACGAAAATGGAATCTAACGAGGAAGAAGCCAAAATAGCAATGGATATGGCTGAGAAGAAACTTTCGGATAATGATTACAATGGAGCGAAGATATGCGTTGACAAGGCTAAGAATTTGTATCTAAACCTTGATGGTTTGAAGTTAACTCCGTTATGAGATTCATTTCTCCTTCTTCTATGTTGATGATTCTCGGTTCCTATCTCAGTTTGATCGATGAATGGAATTGTACATCTGTGGGAACTGAGTTAACAATGCTAGGAGGATTTTGTTGAATAAATAAACGCTTATAACTGAGGTCTCTGACTATAGATAGATCGAATCATGCTATTTTGCTCTGTTTCCTTTTGATTATTCACACATATATATATATATATATATATATATATATATATATGATGTGTGCTTGGTTGTGATTAATTTGCTAGTTGTTCTGCTTAGTAATCATACGTCAATAGTCATGTATTTGAGTTTGAATGATCGGTTGTATGAGTTTCATGTACACAGTTCTTCTGTTATTGAAACTTGTTTGCAGCACCCAGGAATATTAGGAGGACCAAAGAATGAAGCATCAACTGTAATTTCTCCAAAGCAATATTATAAGAGAAGATTCAGAAAGGCAATGACTACTTACTTCCTCATGGTCCCTGATCAATGGTCTCCGCTTACTGTCGTTGCTAATGACTCCAGATCTGATCAACCTGAAGAAACCTCTCAAGCCTGTACGCAAGCAGAGTGATATAAGGAATCATCATATTGTAAAGTGTGTTTTGGGTCTTGTATAGATTTTGGTATTAGGGAAGACAAAGAAGGAGAGAAGAAGTAGACATATACTTGCATACATGTAATTGTAATAGTTTAGTATCAACCAAGTTTATGATCAACCATTGGACCCATGAAATTTCAAAGTTTCTTAATGAATTTCTTAATATAACATTTTTCAAAATTTATAACAAAAAAAAAATCTTAAGCAACTTTGTTAATGACCAACCAATAGAGATGATCGTAAATACAATAGAAGTATAGAACTAAAAGAAACGCTAAACATCTTCAACTAAATGATGATGCAAGCTCTCGATCTATAGGCAGATATAAATGTATGATATGACATAAACTATTTTTGGTCATACCATGGCATGGCTGTATCACATTGCATTACTTCCGCCAGACACACATAACACTTGATTGTCTAAAACCCCAACGACTTGTACACATTTGGATTCGATTACTCCCAATAAAGAAAATTTTCACACTAAAAGGCACTTGGACGAATTAACGTCGGAGGTTCCGCCTCTCTCTTTGTTGATCATTTGCAAAATGAAATAATCTTATGAAAAAAATAAGGAAAATGCAACTGTCATAACTCATAAGCTAGCATTATGAGCTGAAAAAAGAACATTATATTGTTCGATCCTTTGGAAAAAACAAGAATAAAAGACAAATTAAGGAACATATTCTGTATAAAATGTATAGTAATTTAATATTTAAGTTTTTTGTTCTTCTTCTTTTGTTTTGTCGTTTTAGCGTTGGACGTCAATGGGGGCATGAGTCATCATATTCCGTCGGCGATCAGTGAAGCTACTACAGGAAACCAAACGCGGAACGCAGCCACCGTGAGCAGCGGATCTCACCCTCTTGAGCTTTTGTTGTCTTTCTTTGTTGTTATTATAAGGAGTGGCCGGGGCAGAAGATCTAACCGGTGTTCTTAGCCAGAGACAGGCTCTTGATTTGCCTTCCGCCACGTAATTGTCTTCCTCTTCATCCTCGTCTTGCGTCTCTTTGAAGAGTTCGAGGAGTCTCTTTTTGTTATCGATTGGATCAGACTGTTCTTCTTCATTGGTTTTCTCCTCTCCTTGAGGAGTTTGGTCGCAGAATTTGTGATGGACCGGTGTTGTTCCTCGCGACGGCGTAAATTCTGCCCGCGGTAACTCAAATTAACCTTTTCCTTGTAAATTTTTATTTTTATTTTTTTAAAAAATATTATATTAAGAAAAAAGTTTAAGATGTAAAAGAGAAAAGAAACGTACGTACCACCATCGACGCTCATGAAATCATCTTCACAGTCCGAATCAAGCCACCCCCTTGAATCGAAAAATATCATCTCCTCTTTATCACCTTAAGAAATCATCCAAATCATCATCGATCGTTATTTCATAAAATAATTAATAAATAAATGTACCACAAAATAATAAAGAGAGGGTGATAATTTTAATTAAATATGGTAGGTTTTGTGTGAATGTACCGAATTATTTGCACACCTAAATACACGGTCGTAAATTTCTAGGAGTACATCTATTCTTATACATAAAAAGAGAGTATGCGATTAATAAATAACATGAAGATATAATCAATCTATGGAAGTTGCAAGTTGAAGACTTGAAATGTGGTCCATCATCACAAATCTCTCGCAAACTGTCTGTGCCTTGAAGACACTCTTAACCTCTATCGTACGTTTCAGCGTTGTCCATGTGCTGCTAAATGCTACTAGCTAGTAATAGATAGACCCGGTTGCACATTTACCTATGTTTTTTTTTTTTTGTTAAAAAAGACTGCTGAACAATCAGACCAAACACATTTACCCATGTTTAAAATTATATGATCACCATCGTCATATACAAGTCATGATGACAATTTTATCAAATAATGGTCACTTGATGTATAAGTATTATACGACTTTTATACTTCATATGACTAATACTAGTATATATTTGTGCCTAGCTGGGTCTAAAAAAGCAAATGACTTTACATTTGTCGGCACTAAAGCAACCAATCGATTACAGCCATTAACAAAATTAATTTATATAAATATATTCGTAAATTATTGTTTATAGTCTAAAGATAAAACAAAAAAATAAAATAATACTTATTATGGAAGAAAAAAAAAGCGGATCATGATGAAGAACTAAAGAAAACGCAAAGAATGAGGGATCATATATACCAACCAGGAGGAGGGGAATCAAGACGAGCGGAATGAATGGGAGGAGGGTTGACGTTGATGGTGGTGGTGGGGGAAGAGATGACGTCAGTAGTGAGGGGGGAGATGAAAGCGGCAAGCTTAACGACGGAATCAGAGGCGGCGGAGGGGCTCTTGTGGTGAGAAGAGGAGGAGACACAGGAACCCATATCTGAAGAGGATTAGTCACGAGAGAGAGGCTTAGATCAATGATGTGGTTTTAGGAGAGAGAGAGAGAGAGAGAGAGAGGGAAAGATGGGTTTAGAGAATCTTAAAGGCATAGAGAGAGATAGAGAGGGAGACAGAGATAGAGAGAGATGGAAGACGAAGAAGCAAAGAGAGAGAGAGAGAGAGAGAGAGAGAGAGAGAGTAGAGTAGAGTAGAGAAATGGAGGAGGGCGAGGGGACTTCAAAGTGAAGTAAATGGGAAGACGAAAAGGAGCAGTTTCCGATTTGGTAAGAGTCTTTAATTAATTGTGCCCCTCCCCTCCCCCACGTCCCGTGTGTATTCATTCATATTTATAGGTTTATGGGCTCTTATTAATATATTGGTCTTCGTCTTCCTAAATAACCCTCTCATTCTGTGGCCTCCCCCTTTCTTTCTTTCTATTATTCTTTTTTTTTTATATACTACTACTACTACTACTATGTAGCACTATACTATGTGGCTATGTGCATATATAAATCTTCTTATTTTCCTGATTTATTATCATATAGATTTTTGTTTGACTCATTCTTACATTTTGTTGTTGTTGTCGTCGTCCATGCTCTCTCAAGTGTATATGTCGCAATCACATCTAGTTGAGAAAAAATATGTAGATTTTTCCGGTTCTGATCAATAAGTTCAATTCATCAACTTTTTTTTTTCATAATAAAGGGACACCTAATCATGATTGATGACCCCAAAATAAATTCCATAATGAAATAAGTAAAGGAAGAAAAGAAAAGTCATTACATTAGAAAAAAAAAATGATTGGGCCAACTGCATGGTTTGGGTGGTATAAAAATGGCTCAGTTCATTAAGGATCCATCAAACTTCAAAAAGATCGACACAAAATTTATTAATATGGCCCAGTTCTCCACAAATTTTATTAAAGAGATTTTTTAAAGCAGGAATTAGTTAATTAATGACGATAAAGCCACGTCAACATAAAAGCTGATGCCACATCATCACGCTGGGGGAAGCCCGTCTGGGGTAGGTTTGACGGTATTTTATAAAGGGAAGATCGATGTCTGTCGCCGCCGTCGATGCTCATGTTGTCTGTCTCCGGAGTCCGGACTTATTATGGCTTTCACCTGATCGACTTCTCAACTTTATTTCTTTTGCTTTGCTCCTCATCTGAGTGCATCTGGTTTCACTTTCCTCCACGTACCTCGGAGGTGGCGTAAGGTTATACTACTAGCTCTTTTACAATTAAACTCATTTCCTCATCTTTATTGATTTTTTTTTTTTTTTTTTTTTTTTATTTT